>NC_087210.1:10013726-10018726 GCF_015104395.2 Macrobrachium nipponense | reverse complement strand
AAAGTAACATATTGATTAGAGGCTACCTGATTTGATTATACATATGTATATGGATTCATATAATTATGATTAATATATGTGCACTTTAAATAGATTCCTATTGCGTACACGCAAAGATATATTAGATTCTGTTATTTATGATCATTTATATAAGAGATTCTATTGCGTACACGCAAAGATAATATTTCGACTCTGTTATTATGACAATGATATATAGATTCCTAGTGCGTACACGCAAAAATATATTTCGATTCTGTTATTTATGATCATTTATATATATAGGATACATGACCGGGAGGTTATACTACTTCACATTTAACTAGCTTCGAACCACTTTTCGTCCATTACACGTTCCAGACAACCACCTATAGCCACTGAAACGGCCTTTTTCATGGTTAAAACAAGGGGAAAATTTGCCTGGGCGGGTCCAACGTTCCATTTTTGCGCTCATACTTATTCTCTGCATCCTAAGCTACACGATTACGTTCGCGATGAAAAAAAAAACATCCCCAGCACGAGTCCTTCGCCAGCAAAGTAGAGTTGAATATCCTTCGGTCGAAATTGTCGGAAGTATGTCCCTTTTTGTAGTCGATTTCCACAGCCGCCGGAGCGTCCGCTTAAACGAGATTAACGACGAGATACGGTGTCGGTTGAGATTAACGACGAGATACGGTGTCGGTCGAAGAAGTCCATGAAATTCCTTTCACATTGTAGGCGGTTGTCACTTGACTGTAGTCGTCCGCTGCGACGAACGATTTTTTGAAGTTGCGATGTGAAACTCTCGTACTGCAGGATACTGTAACCAGGTTCCCATAATCAGCCTGCAAGTGAAATTATACTTGTCACAAGGGCAAAGTAAATTCAGACGACATCCAAATACAGGGGAGGGAAGAGAGCCATTTAGACCAGACTCAACCACATGAATTCGCTGATATTTTGGAATTCAAGAGAGTCCGCTGTACAAACTTTTTTATCCATGGCATTAACAATGAGTGAACCTATCCAGGTCTATGATGACTTGTAAAAATATCCATAATTATAAAAATAAATAAAATAGATATCATAGACATCATTACGAATCTCAAAGAAAATTCGATATTACTGGTAGTAAGTTTACTAGACAAAGAAGTGTGAAACGGAGCTATTTGTAAGATTGCCAGGCAACATAAGAGTCAAAGAGAAGATTAATCATGATTCTGTATTTCTCTATGCTAACTGAAATTTAAGTTGTGATAAATCTGAGCCTATGTGCCCTAACAAAAGTTTCCATATTCAATTTTCTCGTGCGCATCCTCTGAGGTTAATTTTAAAAACTTTATTAATAGGTAGGAGGTGCAACGAAAAAAAACCCACTATGTAACTAATTTCTAAATAAACTTTGGGTTTTTCAAGAAAATGTGACATTTTCCCATGAATGTTTTACTTGAATTGTAATAGGCTAATGTTGCCAGTAAATATTTCTTATACATATCTTGATACTTCTAAATGTCTATGAGGTTCAGAAAAAAAATTAATTCATTTTGTTGTTATAGAAATTCTATTTGCTTATTTTGTTATTAATTTTAAAATGATTGCAACTCCTTAGTTGCATTGCGCATACCGATAGACACTTGTACCTAACGTCTGCCTTGCCCATGAGAAGTTCGGGCTAAGCATTCCTTTCTCCAGTCAATCTGTTTCGCAAGCAGAGACGACACACAGATGAAGCCTGTGTAAGCAGATTATTGAGGTTTTAAAGGAACAAATGCTGATACGGCAATGATGAGTCGTCACTTGGCAGGAGATTGCTCTCAGCAGCTAAGAGTTACGTTACTTGCTGTAAGAGATACGACTTTAGGATAAATTTTTGTTTTTTTTTAATACTCGACCCACATGAGAAGAATGTCTGAAAAAAAACAGTACCAAAATTGAACAATATATTAGTTTCATGTTGGAAAACTGCATAATTGTAATTATGTTAAATTAAATATTCCTTATTCAAACTATATGGAAAAGGTTTCCATACAAATTCTATATATATTATTAGCCCTGTATAAGATTCATATAGGATTATTTCATAGATAACATTTTTCACTTCTGACTTCCTGACTTTAAAAATCTCTTTTATTTTTATTTTATTATTTTATGTATTATTATTTTATTTATTTATTTAATTTTTTTTTTTTTTTTTTTCATTGACTACGAATATAAATTACCGGGACAGACATATGTCAGTAGGTTTTTGGATATGTGTTTGAACTTTTAGCTTATTTGTCATTACTAAAGCGTTAAGTTAGAGTTCAAATCTTTACGCATATATATTTAGATATTTAATTAACCTATGGTTACGTTTTGCTTATTGATTTTATCGTGATTCCTTTTTATTATAATTGTAACCCTTCCGACTTCTTACGGAGTGTATTATATTGACTCCACTTGTATCCATATTTATCTTATTTTTTTATATTTATTTATTTATTTGTATATTTTTTTATATATATTTGATAAATTAATGGTTGGCTTGAATATGTGGAAAAGTGTTCTAGCGGCGTACCGTATAAGGCTACTTGCGGCATCAATTCTATAGATACAAGATATAAATGATAAAGGTATTTAAAACCGCGAGAACCGCTATAATCCAGTCCGGATCCAACATCACGAGTTGTAACTCGTAAGACATTGACACTTCCTATTTAATTATCCGTTATTCTACCAAACCGATTGACTCGGGGTGATAAAATATATTATTGGTTTTTTCTTAAATGGAAAGGAATTCACACAACGTGTTAAGGAGATTATTATTGATTTACACCACCGAGTCACAGATTATTATGTGTTGAATTCCATATTTACTGATTTAGCACTCATAAATATTCGTAACGCACTCAATTGCGTGTTTGTTTTTAGTGCTATTAATTCATATAACGTGTCAAGGAACTATTAACACTAAGAAGTGTTTATTCCCTCTGTCAGACTCGTAATTCTGTTAATAATTCCTACGTATATTCTTCAAGGATTGATTTGGCACAGGATAGGCCCCTAAACACTGACAGGTGTCTTAGTGTATCCCTTGTTTTCATGACACGTGTTACAATTAGTTATGTGCTTTTTATATCTGTAAGCATTGTAGGCCAGTAAAATAGTGATTTGGCTTTCTGTGACATACTATGGAACCCTGGATGACGGAATGCAACCAGTTTATGACGATTGGTATGAAAGAGATTATTACTACTACTGGCGGTCGTTAGTCATCTGCTATGTTCTTCGGGTTTTCCTCGTCACAGACCTACATATAATATTACATTTGATTACATTATTCTGATACACATACTTTAAATATACTTTTGCTTTAGGGTTTTCTGCTCGAAGTGTTTATTGTTTTTGCCTAGCCACTGACCCTGTTTCCGTTTCGAAGTGTTTTATTGTTGGTGTTTATTGCTGCTGACTCTGTTTCCGTTCGAAGTGTTTATTGTTTGGGTTATGTCTGTTGACTCTTGCTTTGTTCAGTTTGTAACAGTTCTGCGCTCCAACCCAGATATTCAATGCTCGCGATCTCTTGGTTTAAGGAATTTTCTTGTTTAGATACGGTTTTAACAATAGGCACGGATATTTCTATATTTTTTAGTCTAATTAATGGTTCTTTGCAGTATGGTGCGGGATTTGCGGGATAATGCGTCAGCTATGATAATTGCTTTCCCAGGTAGATATCTTATCTGGCTCCAAAGACCTGAATGATCATTTGTCACCGAGTTCCTTTTTGGACTGTGATTAAAGCCTTTGAAAAACTCGGTAAAGGTGGACTCATGTTCAGTAAGGACTTTATCAGGATAGCCATAGATTATGAACTTAAAATGTACCAGTGAGTTAAAGATACCTAGCCCTTCCTTGCCTATTACTGCATATTTACTTTCAGAGGGCTTTAGTTTACGTGAATAAAAAAGCTATAGGAAGAACTGTTTATCATATTGCTGAAGTAGTATCCCTCTACCCTTGGTCTGAGGCGTCTGTTGCGATAAAAAAAAAATTCCTTATTTAAATCATGGGATTTTTTAAGTTTTAGGTAAGCTGCATTTTCCGCTTTTAAGATATCGAACGCCTGTTGATGCTTTTCAGACCATAATAAATCTACGCTCTTCTTCGTAAGATCTGTTAAAGGAGCTGTCATCATTGAAGAGTTACATATTTACATACGATTGTAATACCCACTACAGCGCAAAAGTGCTGTATCCCCCTTTTACGTTAATAAGTACCGGAAAGTTATGAATAGCCGACACCTTACCATGGACTACTTTTAAGACCTTGACCAGACACATAAAACCTAGATAAACATGTTCAGTTTTAAAAGACTCACATTTAGATATTTTACTCTGAGATTATTTGTCTTTGTCTCTGTAGCACTAGCTCTACTTTATGTGAATGTACTTCTAAGGTATTAGAAAAGATTACAAGATCATCCATATAGGCATGTAGGTTATCCCCTAAAAGTCTCCAAAACACTATATTGTAATTTGGGGCGCAACGTAAGCCGGAGGCATACGTAAAAAATTGATAATGTCCCCTGAGTGTGCTGAAAACGGAGTATGAGGTACAATCACTTAGGTAATGGTATCTGGTAAAAGCTTTTAAGTAAGTCCAAGCTGGTGAAAAATTTATTCTAAACCTAACAGAGATAAGATGTCGTCGGTACTGGCACTGGAAACTTATCGGGAGTCGTTTCCTTGTTTAAGCTCAGCAATCTACAGATCGCCCAAGTCCGATCTTTTATGGCATGACGTTTGAGGGAAAAATTATATGGCTTATTTGATTCCTAATGACTCCTATTACTAACATATTTCAACTTCGTCTTTATCTCTATTTTGAAATTTCATTGGGGTTCTACACGAAGGTACGTATATAGCTTTACGTTTGTCCTTAGACCGTATTTTGTTTTCAATGACATCCGTTTTTCTCCCAGAGATCACTCGCTAGTGGAGAAACTTCCTGGTATTCAGGTAGAAGATAAAAAAAAAATTCTGCTGAAT
>NC_087210.1:9983726-10008726 GCF_015104395.2 Macrobrachium nipponense | reverse complement strand
GTATGTGTATTTGATCATGAACTTCGTGAATTTTGCGCATAAAAATTGGCAACCGGTTTTTATTTTACTTTTTAGAAGGTTGAACGATGAAGACAGATATTCCCACAAAAAATTTACATCTTAGTATCTTTCTGTGCCCATTTTAACTTTTGTTATATATTCAACAAACTCGTAGTTTTGTGTCTGAATAACAATATTCACATTTATTCAGTGTTCTAGATGGAGCATTATTATCCCATTCATTCCTGTTCTTATAAAGCTGTATACAAAATACATAAAGGGTGTTACTCTTTAGCTCATATAGTCCATGTCGTTAAAGGTTTTTTGCTTCTTCCATGTATACATTTAGCAAATGATACTTAAATATTTTGTTATGAATATATAAATATGCAGAAGGTACACTACAAAAGGTTTTTAGGAAACCCGCATTTTTAGACTTATACAAAATTGGACTGACAAGACTTAGATCTAGATTCAAGAAACTTGTTATTCTATTGTCCTGAAGTTCTAAAACCTGGATTTATCAGGCATTGTATGTAAAAATCATTTTACATGATAAAACATATTTCATATCTCTGTGGATCATCCGTCACAAAACTGAAATATCCGAATAATACATGATTACCTATTCTTTGAAAAAAAAAAAAAACTTTAAATATATTTTGTTTATGTTTATGTTTCGGATATATTTTGACAGAACCTGCCAGTTAAACATATTGGTACTTGGTTTCAGAAGCGCGTTCAATTCAGAAAAGAGAAAAGGCAGAATAAAATATTAAAGCTAGATTTATATTATCACTGATTAGACGTAACAAAAACCTAGTGCTCTCCAAAAAAGGGGTATTATAGATAATTCTGAATATTGCTTGACTGAAAAATTAGGAAATAACTCAGTCTCAGTGGAAGAAGATGGCCAGGAATACAGTTAAAAATTCTATTATGATCATGAGCTTTGATAAGGAACTATATATGAATTGTACGGAGGGAAAAGGTAAACAAAAAGGTAAGAACTGTATCATTTTTTACGTAGAGAGAAAGTCAGGGTCAATGGTACAGTGCTTGGAAGAACATGGTTATTTGGTTCAGTATTAATTAAAACAAAAGTCAGGTAATGTGATGAAAGCAATAAGAACTGGTGTACGGATATTATAATAAAAGATGCACATTAAATTCAATGCGTGAAGAATTGTTAGTTGCCTCTTAATGAAGTAATTTGAAGTGCTACTTAATGTGAGCGATACATGACAGGCAACAATAATTGGCTTCATTTTTGAAAGAGTTGATATACGAGAATGACTTTGTGCTGGACTGTTGAGGATGTAATAAATGCAGGAACATCTATAAAGAAGAAAGGAGAGAAAAGTTAAAGTAGGAAATTTAAGAGATACAAAGGCAAAACATTAGATAGCTTGCTGGGAAAATGCTGTAAGTGTTTGGAACAAAATAACAAATACAGACTGCTTGAAAAGAAAATACTAATGCAATTTAAACAAAGATGGTTTGCGGATCATTCATTTCTCTCTTTTCCCTTGTAATATCAGGTGGGTCAGGCCTTTTTTTACAAGGAAATTGGCGTTTTCGCATGTGAACAGAAGTCCATCATTTCTAAGAGAGAGAGAGAGAGAGAGAGAGAGAGAGAGAGAGAGAGAGAGAGAGAGAGAGAGAGATTCCAACCATCTTTTCCAGGCTCCTTCTCACGTGTTCATAATTTTTTTAATGCTATTTTTGTTTATGAGGCCGCTGATTAAATCATTTCATAACTTATCCACCAGCAAGAAACATAGAGGGTATATACCTGGAGTTGCGATCTCTATACCAATACTACATAGTTCGGTGGTCTTCCACCAGGGCGGCGTTGCAAAGCCTTGCGGCCATTTTTAAAGGTCTGCCAACCCACAAATTGAACAGGGATTAAGGAGATTGTGAATGGTTTTTTATTGTTAATGTTTAATGAGTAAGTGTTTAGCAAATTTTTATGGTTTAGTGGAATGTTTACTGAATGTTTAGTGTTTGTGAATGTTATTGAATGTTTAATATGCAAGTATTCAGTGAATGTTTAGTTAGTCTTTAGGGTTTTAATGAATGTTTTGTGAATGTTTAGTGTGTAAGTAATCAATGAATGTTTAGCGAGTGAATGTTAGAGTAAGATATTCAGTGAATGTTTAGTGAAAATGTGAGTGAAATTGCTTTGTGAATGTTAGTGTTAAAAATTTTTTTAGTGCATAAGCATTCAGTGAATGTTTAGCAAATGTATAGAGTTTAGTGAATGTTTAGTGTGCTAAGTGTGTATTGAGTGTTCAGGGTTTAGAGAAGGTTTAGTGCATGTTAGTGTTTAGTGAATGAATGTTTAGTGTGCAAGTATGTATAGTTAGTGTTTAGAGTTTAGTGAAAATGTTTTGTGAATGTTAGTGTTTAACGAATGTTTAGTGCATAAGCATTCAGTGAGTGTTTAAGGTTTATTGAATCTTTTGTGAATGTTTGTGTTTAGTGAATGTTTAGTAAGTATTTAGTAATGTTTAGTGAGTGTTTAGTAAATGTCTTATGATTGTTAGTGTTTAGTGAATGTTTTGTATGTCTCTATTTTGTGTTTAGTGAGTGTTGAGTGGATGTTCATTCACTGTTTAATGTGTGTTTAAGGGTTTAGTGAGAATTTAGTGTTCAATGATTATTTAGTGTTTAGTGATTGTTTAGGGTTAGTGAATGTTTAGTGTTTAGTGAATGCTTAGTGAATGTTTAGTTAGTGTTTAGTGTATAGTGAGTACTTAGTGGACGTTTAGTGTGTAGGCAGTGCTTAGTGAATGCTTAGTGATTGTTTAGCGTTTAATGAATGTTTTGGATTAATTGAGTGTTTAGTGAATGTTTACTGAGTGTTTGAGGTATAGTGAGTATATAGTCAGTGCTAGTGTTTTATGAGTGTTTACTGAGCGCTTAGTGTATTGTGAGTGCTTAGTGAATTTTGACTATCCAGTGAGTGTTAGGTGGTATTGGTTGTGAGTGTATGTCAAGTGTTAGTGGTCAGTGAGTGTACAGTAAGTGTGAGTGTATAGAAACTGTGAGTGTTTAGTGAGTGAAAATGTAATGTGAATGTTAATGTTCAGTTAGTAATTAGTGACTGTATGCTAAGAAAGTCCTGTAATTTACAAGAACCATTTATGCTAGACACTGCTTAAATCCAACAACAGATGCTTAGGCCTTCACCACAATGGTTGGAGTACTTAGGCCAACCAGTTTTTGTTAGGTAACTTTTCTCTTTGAAATTTGGTCCAGTAATAATAATAATAATAATAATAATAATAATAATAATAATAATAATAATAATAATAATAATAATAATAATATGTGGCGCCGTGGAGGAGTGGGTTAGGTCGTCAATAGACTTAAGTCAAGTTAAGCAACATTGGGGCTGGTCAGTTGTTGGATGGGTGACCGCTCTCCTCGGCGTTGATTCCTTGGGAAAGGATCTTTACCATAATTTCCTCAGTCTACTTAGCTGTGAATGAGTACCTATCCCTGATGGGGTAGGGTCCAGCTATGGGTTAAATAGCAAAACTCAGCAATGATGGAGAGAAATGAAGGAATAAACGACAACGACGTAAATGGAACCTCTGGCAACAGAGGAGCTTCGTCCGGCAACCAGGTATTCAACCCAATTGAAGGGGAAGACGGTCAGGTACTTGGAGGTCGTCATCCAGCAACTGATCACCACAACGACAGTAATCAACAGCCTGAGATTGGAGCTACAGAGGCAAAAAGGAAGAAATGGACAAGAGAAGAAAATAAGGGAAATATGGAGATGCTCATCCAGAAGCAACCCGAGGAGAGAGGATATAGAAGAAGATTGGTCAACATCTGGAATGAGAGGAATAACACCCCCCAAACAGAGCAGAGGCTGGCAGACCAAGTAAGGAACATAAAGATAAAGAACTGGCTCTCCCCAACAGAAAGAGAAGAACTGGAAAGGGAAATGTCACACGACAACGAATTACACGAAGACGAACTGAGAGACGATGCCACAGAAGACGACATGGAGGATGAAGTATCAAACAACGACACACGAAGAAACACCGACGAAGTAACAGAGAGGACAGAATGGGTAGAAAAGATTAGACAAGGATGGACCGAATAGAGATAAAGTCCCCTCCATGAAAGCCTACAACACCAAGAAATTAAGGGAGAAAACAAGTGAGGTCAATGAAATAATGGGCATAATACACACCACCAGTATCACAGAAACAAATAACTTGACATATGCAGGAGCAAGATTAGTAGCAGAACTGATGGGGATTCGAACACCAACACCACCAGCACAACCAACCCAACAGAAACCAAAACAGCAACCTCCTTGGAAAAGGCGCCTGGAAAAGCAAATCATGGTGATGAGATCTGACTTGAGTAAACTGAAGAGATGGCAGAAAAAAGGCTAAGAAGCAAGAAAACAAGGGAGGAACTCAACGAGAAATACAAAGTACAAGAGAGGGGACTAAACAACACAATAGAAGATGTAAAACAGAGGCTTAAGGCCAAAGCACATAAGATCCAACGGTACATGAACAGGAATAAGGGATACCAACAGAACAAACTATTCGGAACCAACCAGAAAAGACTATACAGCCAACTAAGAGGGGAAGACAACCACCCAGAAATTCCTGAAGCAGAACCAAGTAAGAGACTCTGGGAAAACATATGGAGCAATCCGGTATCACACGGCAGACACAGTCAGACACCAACTAAATGCCAAACTGGAAAGCCCCAGGTCCCGATGAAGTCCATGGATACTGGCTCAAAAACTTCAAGGCCCTACACCCACGAATAGCAGAACAACTCCAGCATTGTATCTCAAATCACCAAGCACCCAAATGGATGACCACAGGAAGAACATCCTTAGTACAAAAAGACAAGAGTAAGGGAAATATAGCCAGTAACTACAGGCCTATCACCTGCCTACCAATAATGTGGAAGTTACTAACAGGTATCATCAGTGAAAGGCTATACAACTACCTAGAGGAGACAAACACCATCCCCCACCAACAGAAAGGCTGCAGAAGGAAGTGTAGGGGCACAAAAGACCAGTAGGAGAAGGAAAACCAACCTAAGCATGGCATGGATAGACTATAAGAAAGCCTTCGACATGATACCACACACATGGCTAATAGAATGCCTGAAAATATATGGGGCAGAGGAAAATACCATCAGCTTCCTCAAAAATACAATGCGCAACTGGAATACAATACTTACAAGCTCTGGAATAAGACTAGCAGAGGTTAACATCAGGAGAGGGATCTTCCAGGGCGACTCACTGTCCCCACTACTCTTCGTAGTAGCCATGATTCCCATGACAAAAGTACTACAGAAGATGGATGCCGGGTACCAACTCAAGAAAAGAGGCAACAGAATCAACCATCTGATGTTCATGGACGACATCAAGCTGTATGGTAAGAGCATCAAGGAAATAGATACCCTAATCCAGACTGTAAGGATTGTATCTGGGGACATCAGGATGGAGTTTGGAATAGAAAAATGCGCCTTAGTCAACATACAAAAAGGCAAAGTAACGAGAACTGAAGGGATAAAGCTACCAGATGGGAGCAACATCAAACACATAGATGAGACAGGATACAAATACCTGGGAATAATGGAAGGAGGAGATATAAAACACCAAGAGATGAAGGACACGATCAGGAAAGAATATATGCAGAGACTCAAGGCGATACTTAAGTCAAAACTCAACGCCGGAAATATGATAAAAGCCATAAACACATGGGCAGTGCCAGTAATCAGATACAGTGCAGGAATAGTGGAATGGACGAAGGCAGAACTCCGCAGCATAGATCAGAAAACCAGGAAACATATGACAATACACAAAGCACTACACCCAAGAGCAAATACAGACAGACTATACATAACACGAAAGGAAGGAGGGAGAGGACTACTAAGTATAGAGGACTGCGTCAACATCGAAAACAGAGCACTGGGGCAATATCTGAAACCAGTGAAGACGAGTGGCAAAAGAGTGCATGGGAAGAAGGACTAATAAAAGTAGACGAAGACCCAGAAAATATACAGCGACAGGAGAAAGACAGACAGAACAGAGGACTGGCACAACAAACCAATGCACGGACAATACATGAGACAGACTAAATAACTAGCCAGTGATGACAGTTGGCAATGGCTACAGAGGGGAGAGCTAAAGAAGGAAACTGAAGGAATGATAACAGCGGCACAAGATCAGGCCCTAAGAACCAGATATGTTCAAAGAACGATAGACGGAAATAACATCTCTCCCATATGTAGGAAGTGCAATTCGAAAAATGAAACCATAAACCACATAGCAAGTGAATGCCCGGCACTTGCACAGAACCAGTACAAAAAGAGGCATGATTCAGTGGCAAAAGCCATCCACTGGAGCCTGTGCAAGAAACATCAGCTACCTTGCAGTAATAAGTGGTACGAGCACCAACCTGAAGGAGTGATAGAAAACGATCAGGCAAAGATCTCTTGGACTATGGTATCAGAATGGATAGGGGTTGATACGTGCAAACAGACCAGACGTGACGTTGATTGACAAAGTCAAGAAGAAAGTATTACTCATTGTTGTCACAATACCATGGGACACCAGAGTTGAAGAGAAAGAGAGGGAAAAAATGGATAAGTATCAAGATCTGAAAATAGAAATAAGAAGGATATGGGATATGCCAATGGAAATCATACCCATAATCATAGGAGCACTAGGCACGATCCCAAGATCCCTGAAAAGGAATCTAGAAAAACTAGAGGCTGAAGTAGCTCCAGGACTCATGCAGAAGAGTGTGATCCTAGAAACGGCGCACATAGTAAGAAAAGTGATGGACTCCTAAGGAGGCAGGATGCAACCCGGAACCCCACACTATAAATACCACCCAGTTGAATTGGAGGACTGTGATAGAGCAAAAAAAAAAAAAAAAAAAAAAAAAAAATAAAAAATAATAATAATAATAATAATAATAATAATAATGGAAGGAGGGGATATGAAACACCAAGAGATGAAGGACACGATCAGGAAAGAATATATGCAGAGACTCAAGGCGATATTCAAGTCAAAACTCAACGCCGGAAATATGATAAAAGCCATAAACACATGGGCAGTGCCAGTAATCAGATACAGCGCGGATAGTGGAATGGACGAAGGCAGAACTCCGCAGCATAGACCAGAAAACCAGGAAACATATGACAATACACAAAGCACTACACCCAAGAGCAAATATGGACAGACTATATATAACACGAAAGGAAGGAGGGAGAGGACTACTAAGTATAGAGGACTGCGTCAACATCGAGAACAGAGCACTGAGGCAATATCTGAAAACCAGTGAAGATGAGTGGCTGAAGAGTGCATGGGAAGAAGGACTAATAAAAGTAGATGAAGACCCAGAAATATACAGAGACAGGAGAATGACAGACAGAACAGAGGATTGGCACAACAAACCAATGCACGGACAATACATGGGACAGACTAAAGAACTAGCCAGCGATGACACATGGCAATGGCTACCGAGGGGAGAGCTAAAGAAGGAAACTGAAGGAATGATAACAGCGGCACAAGATCAGGCCCTAAGAACCAGATATGTTCAAAGAACGATAGACGGAAATAACATCTCTCCCCTATGTAGGAAGTGCAATTCGAAAAATGAAACCATAAACCACATAGCAAGCGAATGCCCGGCACTTCCACAGAACCAGTACAAAAAGAGGCATGACTCAGTGACAAAAGCCCTCCACTGGAGCCAGTGCAAGAAACATCAGCTACCTTGCAGTAATAAGTGGTACGAGCACCAACCTGAGGGAGTGATAGAAAACGATCAGGCAAAGATCCTCTGGGACTATGGTATCAGAACAGATAGGGTGATACGTGCAAATAGACCAGACGTGACATTGATTGACAAAGTCAAGAAGAAAGTATCACTCATTGATGTCGCAATACCATGGGACACCAGAGTTGAAGAGAAAGAGAGGGAAAAAATGGATAAGTATCAAGATCTGAAAATAGAAATAAGAAGGATATGGGATATGCCAGTGGAAATTGTACCCATAATCATAGGAGCACTAGGCACGATCCCAAGATCCCTGAAAAGGAATCTAGAAAAACTAGAGACTGAAGTAGCTCCAGGACTCATGCAGAAGAGTGTGATCCTAGAAACGGCGCACATAGTAAGAAAAGTGATGGACTCCTAAGGAAGCAGGATGCAACCCGGAACCCCACACTATAAATACCACCCAGTCGAATTGAAGGACTGTGCTAGAGCAAAAAAAAAATAATAAAAATAAAAATAATAATAATAATACCAGCAACAATAATATACTAGTATACCAGTAGTAAAAATAATATTAATAATATTATGAATAATAGGATGATAATAATAATAAAGAAGAGATAAAAATAATAGTAGTAATAAAAATAATAAAAGTAATAAAGTATAGCACCATGAGCTGGACCGAGACCTTTCAATATGGCCGCTCGAGGTCACACGTTAGGCAGGGAAATCGCAATTCCAGTGATATAAGCTCTATAGCAAGAACCTAATATGCTACGTCAGGCCCCAAACATATACACCGCCTTCACCTCTATATTTAAAGGCCTGTAGCGCTTCGTTATAAGAAATTCAGTATAAAATATAATCATTTTAAAAATATGAATCAAAATGACGCAAGATTCGTTTCATATTTCAAAACATATCTATCTCAAGTAATTATCTATTAGCTTATCCAAAAACGTCAATAAATATTCAAGGGAAAAACTCTCATTTCTGAATACCTTACGAGCGGCCGTCCGTGTATGGCCTTCCCGAGAGAGGCAGAGCTGTAAGCAGCAACGTGTGGGTAATTTTGTATCCCCTACTGCCGAGTAAATTCGGCCTTATTGGTCGTCAAGGTCCCTGGAAGACCAGCGGTTTCGGCGATAAAATATATCTTTATGCTCCACTTAGCACACATGATTCATTTCGAATCCGACAAAAAGAGGATTCTGAGTTCTGTAATTTCGGGTCATTACGACGTTCCCACGTTTTTTTAAGGTAATATATTTCTTTGAAAAAGACTCTAAACGTCTGTACCAGCTCAGAATTTTTGAAAGATACCCCAGATGTTCTTGGGATATCTTCCATTTACCAAAAAGGCCATTAGGGAGTTTAACGTTTCTTGCCCTGGGAGGCTCAAGTGTAGTGAATTGCTGGGTAGTGAATATTGAGAGAACATGAAGAAAATAGTTAAAATTGATCATAGGTGCAAGTTACCTAAGGTCTTAAAGCAACGAAACTTGTAGTCTAAAAGAAGAAAGTTGTGTTCAAAAAAAGTTTTGAATTAAAGACGCTATTCGATTTTGAAATATGTGATACGACGGTACGGTAGCTGGAACTAATTTTGGGGAAAATATCTAACAATGGACTAAATAAATCGTTTCTAAGAGGAATAAAGAGCATGAAAAATACGAAACTAGCAAATGCTATCACAAGAGACAAGAACGAATCCAGTCACATCAAAACCTCGAATCCTACTGGAATTTGAACGGAATCATATGCCTTAGTGGTCTTTAATCAAGGAACCAATGGCCTTAAAGCTTTCATAAATAGATGAATTATGGCAGGGCCAATGATTCCTGAGAAGTAAAGGAGATTGAAATCGGTTTCAAGTGAAGTTAAATGTGATTTTAATTTGTATTTGAGCTTCAGTGGCTCTAGTTTGTCGGTTGAGAGTTATGCCAAGGTAAGCCAGTAAGTAATGCATTCTTTTTCCTTTAGTTTTAGGTAAAAATGCCATCAAACAATTTAATTTTTTCTTCCATATGAAATGAAATGTATATAATTGAACTTAAACTTGCACAACTTACCATTGTTGTGTAAGTTCTTGAATTCTCTTTTTCAGCAAGAATTTTTTACTCTCTTGAAGAAATGACCCGTCTGCCCATGGTTTCGAGAATAAAGGAACTCCGTACTATTCCACAAGTGAACTACTTGACAGGTACACGATTTTGACAATTTTCATACAGTGATTATTGTCCAGTTTATGAAAAATAGTGAAAATTACATTGAAATTTCCCAATAAGTGATACTGCATACGATCATTTTCCAACTTACAAAAGATTGCTAACTCGGAAGAGACATAGAAATCTTGTTTACGAGTGCTTAACTGATCTCTTGTACATTCTTATAAAATTTTCACTTTTTCCTTACAAATACTATTACTACTAATTACTTACTATTCCTTTATTGACGGTTCACTCGCCTATTCTATCATAAAAGAACACCTTTCGATATTGTTGATTATTGTTCACCCTTTCTATTGTAATTATTGTATAAGTCGTGTTTCGAAGGAAATACACTGAATACAAGTAAATTATGGAACAAACTTTTATCATTATATAACTAATGTCATTTAGACTACAGAAATACATTTTTAGCTCAATTTTACAATTAAAAAACAACTGTAAATAATCAAACTAAACGTATAATACTTGTGTTCATTGACATAAAATATGACCAAATGCAAAACCATCGTATGAAATGGATTCAAAAGTTAATCACAGAAAACAAATCACCAGTTAGATGATATCTGTTATTAATAGTTTTTCTTATGGAAAAGTTAAAAACAACCAACAGCTAAAGCCCTAAACAACGACCACCACAACGCCAAAACTACACTGAAATATGACAGATTAATAATCAATACTCCGCAAAGCCATTGACCAAAACTACAATCCAAATATGTGCAGTGTATAACAGCTGAACTAACGACGCAGATCGGTGGCTAATACAATGTATTCACATAACTTATTGCAGAGTAATGATAGGTGTTTATATATATATATATATATATATAATATATTATATTATATATATATATAATATATATATAATATATAAATATTAAATATACATATGAGTGGTGTGTGTGTGTGTGTGTGTGTGTGTGTGTAATATAAAGACTGATAATGAGATGTATGAGACATTGTTGTATGTCAAGTACTTTGAAATTCCTTAGAAATTGGGGATTCATCATCATTTAAATTCCCTGGAGACAGAGAGTCCGAGTGACAACTTAAGAATGCTGATGTGTCTTGAGAGGTGTGACATTAAGCCCTTACTTAGCAAATCAGTGCCATGAGAGCTTGTCCAAGGTGCCTTTGAAAACTGGCAACCAGTTACCTGGGGCTTGTGCATTCCAAACTTTTGAGTGTGAGTTCATATGTAGGTACGAGCTATGTCCGTTCATAATGGCATGAAATTTCCACCCCCCGCCAAGAACGATGGAGACGGTTACGAGGAGAAAAGGCAGATGCCCGGATAGCTCTGCGAAACGTTATATATTTATTTCTGTGAGTGAGATTCTGGCTGAGGAGATGGGTAAAAATTACTGTGCTTTAGCCAAAAGTGTGGCTTGACTGTATTTTTGATATTGTGTAAAGATATTCTATTTCATTTAATCTTTTGACTTTGCCTTTACAATTGTGTATGCTCATTAGTGTGTTCTTTCTGTCTTTTAACAGGCGGATCTAGACGAGGGAACGTTAATTGGAGAAGAATGGGAATTATTCTTTGGAGGAATGTGTGACTAATTACTTTATAGACTGATATTTTATGGGGGTTATCTGAGTTAACTGAACTTTTGATATATCATTCCATTTAATTATCCTGTAAGAATCTGAGTTATTCAATTAATACTTTACTTTGAATAAACGTATATTTTTTGTAGTTTTCCGACTCTGATTTGATGACCTAATGAAATGGTGAGAGAGAGAGAGAGAGAGAGAGAGAGAGAGAGAGAGAGAGAGAGAGGGGCTATTGCCAGTGTCTGAGAGTGAGAGAGAGGGGGAGAAGAAAGTGCTACCAAACCAGTTTGCCTGCCGCTTCTGGCTATTGCTACCTAAGTCAATAACGGGGGGCGATGGCCCCCTCATTATATGTGTGTGTATATATATATATATATATATATATATATATATATATATATATATATATATATATATATATATATATATAAACATCAATCATATCTGTGCAATAACTCATGTAAATACACTGATGCATTAATACGCTTCTCGAGAGTATAGCATCAACGTTCTGAAAAAATGAATTAAATAACGAAACGGTATCAAAAGTATCATTATGAAGAAAAAAAAGTAAAAACGTAATTACCAACCAGTTTTCCTAGGAATGAACTATGAACAAAATGTAACATAACTCCTTTTCTCCTTAAAAAAACAAAGATTTATCGAGTCCTTCAGACCGACTTTTCTCAGCTAAATAATGCGGACCTCAGGAGAGTTCAAAATATGGTAAGCTAAGCAAATTAGGATTTAAAAACCTACTCTCTCTCTCTCTCTCTCTCTCTCTTTAGCACACACACACACACACACGGTGCCTCTTTCGTTTTCCTATACATTAATGTATAAAATGTGAAGTTATGATTAGCTATACAGAATATCAAATATGAAGGTTTTGATTTTGCAACCGAGAAATAACCATCAAATTACCATCATATACAGATAACGAATCTAAATAAGGCTTCATAAATTAAATAAGTATAACTCCTTGCAGAACTATAAATGGAAATAAGGATAAATAAAGTAGGTCTTTTGAAGTTTCTTCTCCCATTAGGTCAGTTTGGAATCATGTACAAGAACCACACAAATCTTTTCATCTTTCACAAAAGTGATAAGGATTTCTAAAAATCCAACGTATATTTATAAGAAAATCATTCGGTGGTAAATCCAATCTTCCATTTCAGCAGTTCCATGTGAGAAATTCTATTTGGGAAACGAGATCTCATTGACTTGAATTTCGTGTCTAAGGAGAGAAAGTGACTAGAGGAGACGATAACAAGATCTGTGAGATATTATAATCACTTTTGTTTTAAAGTGGCAATTCATACGTGTCGTTCGGGTAAATTGCTTATTTTTATGAATTCTTTAAGTTCTGAAAGGGACCCGTCTATTTCTTGCAACATATGAACGTTTGAGGGAGGGGTTATTTACTCCCCCACATACACTCATTCTGTGTGTTGTGTATATATATATATATATATATATATATATATATATATATATATATATATATATATATATATATATATATATATAGAGAGAGAGAGAGAGAGGAGGAGAGAGCGAGAGAGAGAGAGAGAGAGGAGAGAGAGAGAGAGAGAATGTATCTGGGGAAGTAAGTACCCCCTCTCACAAATGTTCATATCGTGCAGATACTAGACGGGTTATATATATATATATATAGTATATATATATATATATATATATATATATATATATATATATATATATATATATATATATATATATATATATATATATATATATATATATATGTATATACAAATATTAGTCTATTAATTTATTCTCGTGGGATTTTCATAAACCGATTTTATCATACTCACAGGTATTAAAATCGGCTAAAAAGACTATTGGATAAACCCCTGTTTCCTCTTTAATTTCTCAATGAAATGTACTTCTGGAGGTTAATTGATGCTTCCTGATTTACTTCTTTATTTACAGTTCTCTTTCTCTTATCTAACAATTATGTCATGTCATCATTTTATTCTCTATTCGATATCAAAGGAAGTAGCAACCTCATCATCGATGCTAACATCGCAGAACGCTAAGGCCCCCAAATAAAATGGAGTCAGTAAAGCTTTTCCCTCCCTTTTCCAAAACCAGCGTGTGTATCTGTAAGGTTTACATTAATTTCCTTTAGCATCTTACTAAGATTAACATATTAAAGATTTCCATTCCGGCCGACGTAAATGCTAGGACTCAGTAGTTAGTATATTTTTCGACAAATCACTTTTTCTTGGTATTGAAATAAAGTTATTAATACCAATTCGTAGTCATCGGGCTTTGTACCCTCATCCTTATGGTTTAGCTAAAACTTCTCTGCAGCGATGCTATCAATGCCGTATGTTGTTCTTCACTTCATTTAAAAAAAATTAATTCTGCTTCAAAACACCAATAATTCATTCTTAAGCACAATTCAAGTGTTCGTCAGCTTTTATACATCAGTCAAGCTACCGTCTCCTGCCTTTAATTTTGACCTCACAAACATGTTCCTTACAGTAACGTCTTTCTAATTCTTGCTATGTTGTTATTGTGTAGACATTCCTCCTTTCAGCAGGTACTCTTCTCTTTTTGTTTACAGCCTGGGTATTTCTTAAATAAATCTGCGGCTGTCTTTAACAGTCATGACCCTTCCTGTATACATGGCTTAACATATTTATCTTCCTTTGAATTTCCAATTTGTAGATTTAAGAACTTGACACATTCTTCTTGGTGTTTTCTATATGTACTATTTGCATAGGTCTATTCTTTATTGTATCCTATGGAACAAGGTTGTAGAAATATGTGACAAGACTTAATGATTTATTTGTGTGAATAAAAAACACAATAACGTTTCCATAGGGGTCTCGGCAATAACTTTGTTATTATCAGTATAATTCATGAAACTAAATAACAGCATTCTGTCCTAAGGATATATAAAGTGCAATTCACGCACTTTAGATTCAGCTGAGTCTTGGACATTAACGTTCGTAATAAATGCACAACCTGTCTCACTGATTCATTCAAAAGTCATGCATGTTGTATACACCATGTGTCATCGCACTCGTCAAATTTTATTCAAGGAATACGTAATGCGTTTTCATAAAAGAGTTTGCTCAGGAAAGTTGGATTGCTTTTCAATATGTTATAGTTCAACATTTTTTCATGCGAATATTTTTCATAAAGTGATTTGATAATATTACAATCATCGGACGTGAGTAAAAACCTGGTCGCTTTTGACGTGGCTTATGTGGGACTTGAATTTCATGGAATGATCGGTAGAGGTCCACACACACACACACACACACCACACACACCACACACACACACACACACACACACACACATATATATATATATTATATATATATATATATATATATATATATATATATATATATATATATATATATATATATATATGCAGACGGAACTCAGCCCCAGCAAATGAAGCTCTCTAATCTAAATTGTTTTTGTCCATCAACATAAGAAGTAGCGCTTGTAAACTTTGAAAATACACATCTTGAGTGATCCTAAAATGAAAGAGCGTGCCAAGAAGGAAAGTTAATCTCAGGACCATAAATATTTTGTCAATTAAGATAGTTAATGAAATGTAAGACCTCCTATGAGATTTAGGGCATCTGTAAAACTGTTTTTTGGACTTTGCTCCTTATCAAAGCATCGGATGTAGCTGGAAGTTGACATATGTATATTGTACAACCACACAAATTTTGTCACCATTATCAATAACCTAAACATGATAATTTTTGATTTTTATAGAGTAAAAATTATATAGCCCCCGACGCCATGGCCAATGATAAAGAGCCAAGAGTCGAAAAACAATCATTACGAAAGCAAGGTAAACACACAGCGTTTCTGAAATGTTGCCCCGCCATCCACCAGACAGAAACTCATTTCACCCTGTACCATCGGCTCTGAACCCATAGCAGTCAAGAATGGCTAACAGGATTTGGAATTGTCCCCATGGTTGCAAAAACTGCATTTGTCTTATGACTTACAACTTTTTACAGTCAAGAAAAAGCCCGTGGCCATACTTACTGTAGCCTGAATAGGTAATTATTCAGTTTTTAGCTTAAATCCAATGTTTATGGTCTGATTTGTATTTAGCGTAACGTGATTATAATGCTTGTAATGTCATTCAGGATTTTGAACGTTTCCATTAACTATTCACTATGCCACCAAGAGAGAGGGAAAGAGAGATTGTATGTAAACGTCTTTATATAACTATTTTGTTAAAATAAGATTTTTTCCAAAGTAAATACAAGCTTATAATGTGATAAAATCTCCAGCAGACCAACGGATCATCCGATATAATTTTCTTCTTCTTCTTCCGGCCGTACGACCGTGTTGGATATAAAGACTATAGCAGTAAACGTTTAGGTTAGGCCAACTGCCGGGATTCTTTGAGGATCATTTTAGCACTTCTTACAACTACTCGAGAAATTAGTTCTTATAGCCAGAAGTTAAATTTTCTAATCTAACAATGCCCATGATAGCCTTCAGTGTTATTCTGAATTATAACGAGGCCAAAGTGGGTGGAGCCTCATGTAGTCATCATTCTGGCGATAATTATTGGTGAAGGTTTAAAGCCAAAATACTGGTACGGCCATTTTTTTTTTTTTTTTTTATCAAATCAAGCTTGTCTACTATGTTTTTGAAAATTACCAACTATTCCCTACATCTTGTCAATCAGATTGTGACATATAAAGTAAACTGTAATTTCTTAGGACACTTATTTGGGAGGCTAATAATCGAAGTGGTTTTGTATTTATTAACATACTTTGTTGGTTTGTTCATTATGACAATTATCAGTGGAGAGGTTCCAGAGTTCATAAAGGTGTACTGCTTTGCTTGTATTTAAATTTGTATGTCATTGTTGCCAGAGGTTTAGCCTTCGTTACGTATAGCCAATCATCCATCGAGAAAGAGGGAAGAAATGATGTCATAAGTTACGTAACGAGTGCGTTCGAAAACCTTTTCTCTGGTGTGAGTAAGTTGGCCCGTCTTCAAAAAAGGTCACTTTTACATTATAAAGTACCAAATTTATTGAACCTACGTAGTGCAGAATACACTCAAAATTTATGTGTTGATATAATATGTATTCTGAATAAGCGTTTTTATATTTTATGAAATGCATAGATAAAAAAGTTTTATTAATTGCGAAAAAACCGTGTTACAGAGGCCCTGATCTCATAGTAGGTTCTTAATGCACTGTTGACATCCTTTCTATTTGTTCAGACTTTTCGCTCAAATAACACAAACCAAATGGTAATCACCGTGAGTACATAATTCCTTTTTAGCCGGAAATTATTGTTATTGCTTCCGTGTAACCTCGAATGGCAGATAACGAGGAATGGGTAAACATCTGGAGTTGACAAGCAGTGTCTGTATTTTTCTGTCCAGTTGATTGAGAGGCTTGTATAAGTTGCCAATTAAGCATTCCGCTTGTTTTATCTCTCTTTTTAATTACTAACAAGCCAGTTATACCACAGTGTTGTATGGGAAGGCCTCCTGTCCTATGATAAATGAGGCGGTAAAAACACAATTGAAAGTGGAAGTTACCTTTTGAACATTTACAAACATTTTACCCAGGAGATTATACAGCATCTATATATATATATATATATATATATATATATATATAATATATATATATATATATATATATATCGAGCTACAATGATCCTTTAATATTCTTCTTCCTCTACCTCGGAATTAATATATTTTCATATATGCTTAACCGAAGGGAAGGGGCTTTTTTTCCTCGATAATAGATTTACCTGTACTTGGGCGCGAACGCAGGTACATAATAAATCCAGGAACGTCAGTGGAAGCGGAACCACCCAGCTGGGTGGTTCCGCTTCCACTGACGTTCCTGGATTTATTATGTACCTGCGTTCGCGCCCAAGTACAGGTAAATCTATTATCGAGAAAAAAATTCCCCTTCGGTTAAGCATATATGAAAATATATTAATTCCGAGGTAGAGCGAATTAGATATTAAAGGACATTGTAGCTCGATATATGTATATGAATCACTGTAATGTGATATGACTTATATATATATATATATATATATATAAATATATGATATATATATATATATATATATATATATATATATATATTATCTATATTATATATATATAATATATATTTGTATATATATAGACATAGATATATATATATATAATAATATATAATATATATAATATATATATATTTATATATATATATATCTATAATATACTATCTATATATATATATATATATATATATATATATATATAAAGGTGTACTGCCTTGCTTGTATTTAAATTTTGATTTGTCATTGTTGCCAGAGGTCTAGCGTTCGTTACGTATAGCCAATCAGCCATCGAGAAAAAGGGAAGAAATGATGTCATAAGTTACGTAACGAGTGCGTTCGGAACCTTTTCTCTGAGTAAGTTGGCCCGTCTTCGAAAATAGTCACTTTTACATCATAAGTACCAAATTTATTCAACCTACGTAATGCAGAATACGTCAAAATTTATGTTTAGATATAATGTGTATTCTGAATAAGTTATTATTATGAAATGCATAGATAAAAAGATATTGCGAAAAAACCGTGTTACAGAGGCCCTGAATCTCATAGTAGGCTGCTTTGTCCTGGATTCTGCACCAACAGTCTGTATTTTTACGCTTTTATTTTTTCAACTTACGACCTGGCAAATATTAGAGTTTCATGTTTCCGGTGAAAATGTTCTGTATTCTCAATATCCTGAGGATTATTGACATTTGTACACCAACGCTGACACTATACGACTTAAAATCAATATTTCTATTTTCATTTTGTTCTTTTGTATATTAGGAAGACACTCAGAAGAGCCAAGAACAGTATTTTGAACATTGTTCAACCATGTAGGTATTCAGAAAAGAAGTTAGAAACCAATTTTGCTGAAAGGTTTTTTCTCTTCTATTATCAACTGCAACGTAAACGTTCGTCGACTATTCATAATAAAAATGCCGGTTTCAGTGTTGTATGTTACAACATACAAAAATTATAAAGATTAAGAGTTTACACAACTCGAAGAACCAACAACGACAGTGACCGGCTCTGTTGGCACACAGCAACCAGATGTACAGAGAGAACCCGAAATACCTCTCATTATCAGGTTTCCGACACAAAGGCATTTCGAAATACCCAAAAGATTTTAGCAAGATTCCTCCCAAGACAGAAAATGTTTCCAGAAGAATTTAAAGAAATTCGTGAGCATATCAGGGTTGGCGGTAAGTGCAGGAAGTGAGGAGAGAGAGAGAGAGAGAGAGAGAGAGCTTTATAACATCGTTTCACCGTCTTGAGACGAAGATGTGACTGAATGCGTTTGGATTCTGGCTATGCCGCTTCGCTATTCTATCTGTTTATATAACTAGAGAGAGAGAGAGAGAGAGAGAGAGAGAGAGAGAGAGAGAGAGTAATTGCCTTTTCTTAGTTTTGGAAAGACTGGTCAAGGGAAACCGAAAGATAATTTTAAATTTACAGTGTTCTGCATTTTCCCGCATGAAATATTTTCATTACCTGTGTATTTCGCCTTTTTTTCTCCGTGGTTATTAATTCGAAGGATCTTGGTTTATTCAGTATAGGAATTGATAGAAATCAAATGGGTTTTTTTTATGTTTTCATTGATAGTTTAAATAACTATGTAACCTATGTGCCGGTAAAATGCAAAACCAAATGCTAACTTTCAACTCACCAGAAGTGAATGCCTCGCATAAGCATGAAAGGAATGCGAAAAAAAGGCATGAAACAATCATGAGGGCCTTACACTGGAAGATCTGCAAGAGTTATAGCCTACCATGGACAGACATCTGATAAAGCCAAATATCAAAAAAAGTATTAGAAAATGAAATTATTATTTTACTGCGTGGCTATAATTGAAAGGACTAAGCTTGCCATACATGCACGACATGAAACCTGAACCTGTTGATGAAGACTCGGAAAGTATCTCTGATTGATAATGTCAAACCATGTAATACAAGAGTTAAAAAAATGGTACGAAAATACCAAGATCTAGTGATGCAAAAAAGGAAAAAAAATGGCAACTGAATTGGAAGTAGTTATATTATCCTAGGAGCCGGCGGATTAATCCCAGAAGAATCTAGATTGTAGGGAAAACATAAAATGGATTGAAAGTACAAAACTGGAACAAAACATGCCGAGAAATGTGCACTACTGCTGGCCAAAGCAAGGATGATTAGGTGTTGGAATCATAAGAAATAGGATAGCATTGGTCAGACCACCGGGAAGGAGATTACAGCTCGGATCCAGACTCGAAGATACCTTAGTAAAAAATAATAATAAAAATACGGTTTTCCATGTTTTTCATCGTCATTCAAAACGTAAAATAAGATGGGAGAACTAGACTAAAAGAAAAGGGCAGTTCTCTAGGACATTTTCTTCTTGAATTCCTGTAAGAGATCAGAAGCTTTTTTATTTAAAAAAAAAAATACAGCTGTCCTTCTATGAGGGAAGCATATCTATTCAGTACTTTAAGAGACGGATGAATCTTTCATTCTCGTTAGGAAAATAATTCCACTCAAAATTCTGTTCCCATTTTTTGTACAGTAAAGCGTGAAAAATACACCCAGCCTTTTTTTTATTTTATAGAAAGTGTTTTTTTTTTTTTCTCCAGTCAGAACCTAAGATAACCGCGTCATTCTTCTTTTTTTATAAATCATTCATTAAAGCGTTTGAGGATATTACACCTGTCTTCCCTCAAAGTTAGCAATGTAATTAAAACTTTTCTTAACTAAATTATGTTTTTCTTGTATGTGGAGGCAATATAAAGTCAAGGGGCTGATTAATAATAATAAAAAAAACACTTAGTAGTGCTATCAGTAAGGTGTTATGTTTCCTATTGGTTATTTATCTTTTGTATATAAGGGCACATACTCACTCACACACACACACACACACACACACACACACACATATATATATTATATATATATATATATATATATATATATCTATATATATATATATGTGTGTGTGTGTGTGTGTGTGTGTGTGTGTGAGTGTGTGACCCTATACAAAAGATAAAAATAACCAATAGGAAACATTAAGACCTTACTGATAGCACTACTAAGTGTTTTTTTTTTTGTCATTATTATTGCCTTCTCCATCTGGGGTTGCATCTTACAACAGTCGACTAACTCTGAAGTACAGTATTCACTAATCAGGTCAAAAAATGATTGTATTTAATTACATATAGTTTTCATTGTAAAAGATATATACGTTAAAATATTGACTTTACAAAATATGCAGTGCCAAGTACCAAGTGTGCAACGCTGAAAAAATCCCATTGGCTAGGTAACTATTGATACTTTAGTCAGTATTATTAATGATAGTATTTTGTACCAAAAACTAATGAAAGTCAATTGGAACTTTTTGAATCAGTAATACCCGTTTTCATCAAGGCTAAGGCTCGACTAATCTGGGCACTTATCTCTTATTTACTATGTATAAGGAATTGTCTCTCTACTCAAAAACTTTTGATTGAAATGGGCCATTGATAAATATCACAAAACCTTTGCAGAGTTATAGGCTTTCATTGTGCCTTAGTTTTTCTTGATTTATTAAGGAACTTGAATGGCGTTGTATACCAATACCTCTACTCACACACACACACACACACAACACACACACACACACACACCAACATCATATATAATATAATATATATTTATTTAGTATATATTATATATAATATATATATATATATATATAGTTATATTAATAATAAAATTATATAAATAGTAGATAGAGAAATATATTATAATATATATGATAATAATAATATATAATATCATATAATATATATATTATATTATATATGATTAATAAGATATATTATATACTAGATAATATATATAATACTTATATGTATATATAATATAATACTATTATATATAATATATATATATTATTCTATATATATACTCATAAATATTAATATATATATATATATATATAATATTATATATTATATATATTTACTTTAGATATATAATATATTATAATTATCTAAGATATTATTATAATATGATATATATATGTGTGTGTGTGTGTGTGTGTGTGTGTGTGTGTGTGTGAGTATAGGTATTGGTATACACGCATTAATTCTTAATCAAGAATTAAGGCACAGTAAAAGCCTGTAACTATACAAAGGGTAAGAGGTTTTGTGTTATTTATCAATGGCCCACATCAATCAAAAGTTTTAGAGTACAGAGACAATTCCTTATACACAGTAAATGAGAGATAAGTGGCCAGAATAGTCGAGCCTAAGCGTTGATGAAAACGGGTATTACTGATTCCCAAAGTTCCAATTGACTTTCATTAGTTTTGTTACAAAATACTATCATTAATAAATACTGACTAAAGTATCAATAGTTACCTAGCCAATGGGATTTCAGCGTTGCGCACTTGGTACTTGGCGCTACATATTTTGTAAAGTCATATTTTAACGTATATATCTTTTACAATGAAACTATATGTAATTAAATACAATAATTTTTTTACCTTTGATTGGTGAATACGTCCTCAGAGTTAGTCGACTGTTGTAAGATGCAACCCCAGATGGAGAATGCAATAAGTTAGTAATCTCATCCGAAAACAGTTTTATATACAATCTCTTGTTTAAATCGTTTAACTGAAAAGCGTCTATTACCGCGTTGAAACAATATCTTATAGAAATTTCTACTTTAGAATTAGGAAATACAAGAGAAAAAAAGCTACAATTTCTTATCAGAAATTAGGCAAATTTGTAACATTTTTGTTATTCTTTCTAATCAGATCAGCGTTTGAAGTGGAGCTTTCATACAGAAACGGAATTAGAAATTAGAAGTAAAACAAATGTTAACAGATGAACAAAAATCCTGATAGAAAACTTGTTCTAGAGGAGTAGTGTAATAAAAAAAAATGAGAATATGTTCACTCGTTCTTTGCTTTTTTTTTTTTTTTTTTTTTTTTTTTTTTGTAGCGCATTAATCTTATGAATAACTCTTCCAAGTAAGTTTGCGTATTGATGCATGCGTACCTTGTACTATGTGTGTCTTCTTGCACATTAAACTTTTTCCTTAGTCGAGTCTCATGTTCGAATCAACGTTCAGAAAAGGTCTCCTTGTTTACCACCAGGCATTAATCGGTTAGGTACCCTTTTACATGAAGGGCAGAAGCTCTTGTAATGAAAGACCAATGGATGGTCATAATATTCAAAATATCATAATTTTAGAGCTTCGTTAAAAGAGGAACAAATGGAAGAAAATCAAAAAATTGTTGAGCAAGGTAATTGCTAATTGGTGGAATATTTTTTTATTTTTTGATGGGAATGATAATTACGTAGGATGAAAAGAAACTAGACGCAGTCACTGTGATGTAAGGCAGAAGGTCAAATTATGTCGAAACGAAAAGATAGAATGAAATTAAGCATCGATTAGGAGAGATATATGAGCAGTTGAAGGTCGGAACGGATTTTTAAACGTTGCAGCGTTCGAAAAAACCAAGAAAAGTTAGAGAGATATCAAGGTTAATTAATAACTGAATAAGAAATATTATATCATAAAAAAAAAACTGTGAGAAAGGCTGCATTTGGATACAAGAAAATACAATCAAGGCAGAAACTTGGAAAGACGGAATCGGAACACAATGCAAGAAATAAGGAGGAAACTTGCAAACGTAAAAATTTCAAAGGGAATAAGGGAAGACTTCGTTACAGGAAAAAAGAAAAAACATCTAGGAAATTCCAACAGGGAAACATGAAAGACTTGCTCATAAGAGGAGGCGGGTACTACATTGTGCAGGGATAAGAATTTTGCTTTCCAGAACGGCTTGTACCTTCTAGAACTCAATTATCTTGCGTCAGGGTTCAATATGTAAATGCAAAGAAAATGGGAGGGATCAAGTGAACGAGCAAAGGGAGGGACACTAAGATAATTAGTACAAGCGAGGGATGTCTCGACAAATCAAGAATTGGGCATTATGTTAATGAATGGAGCATAAGAACTAAATTCAAACTGACGATTAGCACCAAGAAATTAATCGATCGAGACGTATGACTCAAAAAGAAGGGGATATGCTACAAAAGCGAAACATATTTTTGAGAACTGTAAGACGAGACAGACATTACTCTTTGTGATGAATGAAGTCGAGTTTCCTTGAAATTTTCCATTTTACTGAAGGAGGGAAGTAGAGGAAAAGACCCATATAGACTCCACTAAGCCCCGCCCCCCGCCCCCCACCCCTCCCCAGGGCGTGGCTACCCCCCTCCCCCCTCCTGATAGCTCATGTACGTACGTGAGGCCTAAAAAGGGGCGGGGCAACCCCCAAAACCCCCAAAAGGGGCTTGGCCACCCACCCCATATAGACTCCACGGTCTGGGGGGTGTGGCCACCCTGACCCCGATATAGACTCCACTATTCTGGGGGGCGTGGCCACCCTGACCCCATATAGACTCCACTATTGGTGGGCATGGGGGCCCCCTGACCCATATGGACCTCCACATTCTGGGGGGTGCCACCTGACCCCACAAATTGACTCCATTTGTAATATAAGCTCATGTACGTACATGAGCTCTTAATTGACTACATTTGTATGATAAGTTCATGTACGTACATGAGCTCATAATTGACTCCATTCTTCTTACAAGCTCATGTACGTTACATGAGCTCATATTAGGGGGTGTGGCCCCCCCTAACCCCAAATAGACTCCACTTGTCTTATAAGCTGATATACGTAGATGAGGTGTAAAAGGGGGTGTGTGGCTACCCTTGGACCCCAAATCGACTCCGCATTATTGATGAGCTCATGTACGTACATGAGGTCGAAAAGGGGGCGTGGCTCCTGTAACTCTACGGGAATAAAACCAACATTTCCAACCCGACACTACCGACCCCAAATTGACTCCACTGTTCTACACCTGTGACGTCACGTCAACTCAGGGGAATAAAACCATTCTTTCAACCCCCGACCCCCAAAATTGACTCCACCTTGCCTACCCCCTGTGACGTCACTTTAACTCTCTGGGAAAAAAACCATTCTTTCAACCCCTGACCCCAAATTGACTCCATCTTTCCTAACCCCCCCTGTGACGTCACATAACTCTCTGGGAAATAAAACCATTCTTTCAACCCTGATCCCAAATTGACTCCACCTTTCCTACCCCCTGTGACGTCACATAACGCTACAGGAATAAAAACCAACATTTCAACCCTCACCCCAAATTGACATACACTATTCTATCAATCCTGTGACGTCACGTAACTCTCTGGGAATAAAACCATTCTTTCAACCCCTGACCCCAAATTGACTCCACCTTTCCTACCCCCTGTGACGTCACGTAACTCTCGGGAATAAAACCATTCCTTTCACA
>NC_087210.1:9956226-9978726 GCF_015104395.2 Macrobrachium nipponense | reverse complement strand
AGCTATTTGATATTCCGTTTCACCCAGAATATTAGTTCGGAGCTGTAACAGTTCAGGTGTTGACGGAGCAAAGTCTACTAACAAATAACCGTAGCGGTTACGTGATAGGGCCTTTTTATATATGTCCGAAAAGGCTGAAGCTTTTTGACGGCCAAATAACTGCCGACCTAAATTTTAAAGTTTCAAATTTGACTAAAATCACGATTTTTCATTAGAATATAATGTGAGCAATTCAATCTATACTTCTACTAAACTTGCCCGAATGAAACATATTCTGCGTTATGAATATAACTGAAATAGATGAATGACGTCCCTCTGTGAAGGCGTTAGTCACAAATTTATTATCACTAGCCTCGAGGAAGCAATCATCGAGTATGAATAATAGACCTTTATTAACCTCCGTCTCCCCCTTTTCAGAGTAATCAAAGGGATTTAAAATTTCTTTGGATACTTTAAATTTGGGACCTATTGAGGGATGCGTTTCGAGGGGATGTTCAGATACCCCGCAATATAAAATGTATTGGAAACGCGTTTCATAGAGTTCAATGATTTTTTGACATAGGACGGACTTGCCACTGTTACTAAACCCCGCGATGATAATACGAGCGGGATTAGCAAACGGGTCTAACAACTGCCCAGGGAAGGGACCTGTCGCGGCCATGATGTTAGCCCATTTAAGACTATAGTTGTATACTTACGCGCTCCTTTTTATATACAATTGATTAAATATAATTAGGGTGAATGGAAGTTGACGGCAATAATATTTGTTTAATTTCCATAATGAAATACATACAGGTTTTTCCTACAATATAAAAATAGAACGTACAGTAAAAATGCAAAGTATAATAAAAAATACAATATAATAATTCAAAAATATAAAAAACTAACTGTGTATATGATTATATAATAAAAATACATTATATACAATGTAATATATTAAAATATATGAATATAAGATAAAAATATATTGTAAAATATACAAACTATGACACGCGGTCAAGGTGTGATACGACCCCGTTTAACTGGAGGAGAGTGTGAAACCATTTCCCGTCGAGAAGTCAAAGACGTCAAAGAGAGAGAGGAATTAACATTGTATATTTTACTATTCTCTCTTCAACGTTTTGAACATCCTTTCACCCGTGGGAAATGATGTGATGGATGTAGGGTCGGAGGAATAGGAGGAGTAGGAATTCTCGAGGTGCTAGGAGTGGGAATATTTAAAATTGGAGAGATTGCCGCTACTACCGGCGCCACCACTACCCTCTCTAGCTCCTCCTCCTCCTCTACCTCCCCATCCCCCCTCCCCCTCCCCCTCCTCCTCCTCCGCTATACCCTCCTCCACCCCAATGTCTGGATGTCCATACGCCAACGATTTATAAGGTGTCACATAATATCTCTTGTCCTCTAAAGGACAGAGAGATACCTTTCGCTGGCTCGTATGACACATCGTGCCTCCTACTCTTTGCAAATTGTGCACATGAGTATAAGTAATCTCATTCTTTTCGATTACAGCTCGATACTGGTCATGTGGAATGGTCTTTTGCCGGCACCTTTGTACACCTTTCAAGGTGTTACTACGACTAGTTTCCGTCAGATACGAATAAACTTTAGGTTTAACGTCGATGAATTCCCTCATGAGTTCAGCCCCCGTTTCAACCTTCACTAACCCGAGTTCCCCCTTACGTGACTCATCATACAATTCGTGAGTTTTTGGGGTTGGGGAAAATTACTCAAATCCCATGTAGGGGTTTGAGTACACCCTTCAGTTCCCGATTGAGGTTATCAGTCACCATGGAAAAGATCAAGCTGTCAGTGTCGGTATAAAGGAGCTGAACTCGGTGTCCATACTGCTTTCGAAGAACGTCGTAATAGAACCGATACATCATATCCTTCGCCATGTCTAGTATACTGAAACCGATATAAATCGGGGATTCAGCCATAACAGACTCTTTGCAATGGTTTACAATGTACCTGTCATTACCCAGTTTTTCCAAAGACTTGTACGTGTGTTTGGACACATTCCTGAGGAGAGAGGCTTCACCGGTGGTGACGACAGTTCGGGTAGAATAATTCAATGAATTTTTAATAGTGACACCGAAAAGACCATTCATTATGATTTTGATGGTGTTCCTCTTGCCCAGATCGGTCTCTTTAGCACGCCTTTCGGCATTCTCCAGAATATATTCCCTTAAATAAAAATCCTGTTTGAATTTGAACACTTTCCTTATTACATCAAACTTCGAGACTGAGCCTTATCAACGTTTGTAATAAGGAAGACAGATCAAGTGATTACGCATGGGTAAATGCGTACCCGTCAACTTAACATTTTTCTTGGGTAGCTTCACCTTGAACTTATTCATTAGGTTTTTACTATAGGGCAATAGATCCTGGTGAGTCACATTCATGTGATGAATGGCGAGAGGGAGATCATCCGTCTGTAGAGCAACATCCCGTCTAACTGGTTTGGTATCGAGCAGTATGAAATAACCGTATTCACCCTGTGAATCAATGGCGGTAATATTGCTAGCGACAAAACTTTCTAACTAATTCGACAGGGGAAAGTTCAGTTATTTCACCCTCCAAGGGCATTTGTATTTACTCATAACTGTGGGATACAAACTGGTGAAATCAACGTATAATACGATTGAGGATAACCCACCTAAAACTGGGATTTAACTCTGGATTATTAGCTACGCATTGCCTTCGAAAAAGACTACAAAAACCGCCGCGGATGTTTTTACAAATTAATTGATAGAGTTCACCATTCGAAATGAGGGGGAGACGAATTTTAGAGGAATATAGGAAAGCATCGAGTGAGAGAGAGGTAGAAGTCAGGTAACGGGCGGGGTCTAGTCCGAATTGCGCCATGGCAGCCTTCCTCCAAGCTAATAAATGTCGGCTAATAATCCCACATCCATTAACAAATACAAAATGGTGTAATCTAGAAGATTGGTGCAATTAGCGGCGTTCCAAACCTTGACCACGTGTGCATAGCCCCCGCTGGAAAGGGTTTCTCCCGTAAGTTCCGAATCGAAACACTCTCGAGAAGGGATGCCGGGCTTTCGCAGGATATTGAAACCCGTCACATAATCATAAGGGTAGTACTGTTTACCCGTATCCAAAACTAAATCGAGATAATCCCGTGAATACTGGGTTAACAACTGACGTGCGATTTCGAGGGAACCTTTCTGTTTGATATGACTCGAGGCGAGACTAGAAAGGGTCCCCCTAATCACGTTGTTGCTATCCACAAATCTCAGATTGCCCGATCTGGCCAAGTAAAATAAAATCTACTACCCTCCGCGTTTCAGAATTTCAAAATCATGCTGAGCCCCCGCCTCTTTCAAGACCAGGGCGATGTCATATGACAAATTGTGTACAAACACTGTTAAAGTTGGCTCCTTAAATTGCATATTCAAATTACACTGTTGACACAGTGCACACACAAAGTTGTCCCGTGCCACAAAATGAGCATGATGTCGCATTTTCGTGACTCCAGCCTTGATTCGACGCGTTACATTCTTCACAATGAGTGCTCGCTTCAAACTTATGGGTGGATTCAGGAGTCATATGTAAAGGATACGCACGCATTCGTTCACGCAATAACGCCCAGTCCCGGTTCATGTTCTGCAAACAATCATCAACGCATTTCTCTCCGTGACTTAGTCTATGAGTACAATATTCCCCCGTTCTACCGTCAACGATCACGTAGCAGTAAGCGAAAGCTTTCTGCCGAGATACTATTCTCGGATCGTCTTCTCCGGTCTTCGGTTGAACATTATGCGCCTCAAAATCCAGGAAAGCCATGTGCGAGATTGGCAGCAGAGCTTTAACTTTGAGTAAACTGTTTAAATTGGCCGGTTCTGGGTATTCGACAGTGGTTCGAGCAGTACAGGCCTGTGTGTGTGCCTCACGGATGGTGGGACAATTAAACAAAGTCAAACAATTGTAACACATACCACCCGCGTGCTCAATCCCCCGCCCCTTGCTTGAATCCGTGTCGGAACTTCTTCACGAATGCCAACATATCCTTAATCAACGCGATGTGGTCGTCAGTGATTAATAACAACGTGACCAAATGAGGGCTTTGGGGTTACCACCTTTCCCTCGCCAGATGTACCGTCCAATGTTGTTTCCGCTGTTTCCCCATGACTAATTCACATAATTTATACAGATATATGTTGAGGTTATTCCCCTTTTTCTAATGTTTTGAAAGAGTCATGGGTCAACGGCATATCTGCGAGTGTTTGATATTAAATTGTCCCCCCCCTCCCCTCCTCCTCATTAAGACACGAGGGAGGTTGTTAATTACGTGTGGGAGGGTTATCCCGGAGTACAACGTACGCTTCTAACGTTCTGTAACGACACAGTTGTTTACACGGGGGGGACTGAATATTATATAAACCTGATCACTACCGCGAACCTCCCCCTTGGGATACACCTTGAAGTTATTAAATATTCACTTAACTCACGCCGCGTGATATGAAGTTCAACCCTATCCAGCGAGGTCATACACCAACCCGAACCCTCAGTACGGTTTGAGTCTCTCTTCCAAGTTTATTAGCTATAAACTCAATAGCCTCCTCCAGGGAGTCATAGATCGAGTCAATCGTAGTGAGGGTGGGGTGGAGTACATACATAAAAAGCACTATTTCATTCATGTCGCCTAGCATCCTCACGCTGGTGATAATAAACGCACAAGTATAGCATAGCCGAGCGAATACCTCTTTCAAGGAAGTTACTGTGCACATCTTCGCGTAATCGAGCTATGCTACTACTTAACTTCATTGCCACATCAATGTGTGACCCTACTGCAGCCGCATAATGAATGGTACTCACTACCTTATTACCCTCCGTTCTTTCCCTCGTGAGTGAAAGATCCCCTTCTGGTTTTGGTTCCTACACCTCCACCAAACGCGCGATGCTACATTATTATTATTACTCCCCATTAAATCTTCACTAATGGGAAGTCTTCAGCGAAGGGATCTGTAAAGATCATTTTTAAATAAGCACCGGTAAGTGTAATAACGTAATAATGTAATAATATAATAATAATAATAATAATAATAATAATAATAATAATAATAATAATAATATTTTACCTGGATCGGAGGGTGGTGAGGATGATTCATCATGGCGGTTAGAGGCTTGGACATTTTCTTTAATGACGTGACAATCTGTGTGATAACAAATTCATGAATATGGTGTGACATAACATGAACGTGGAGGTTTTATGTGCATATATTATAAACCCGATGCCCATTGTTAGTCATACAGTCTACATTCAACATGTGGTAGCGATCACACTCATATACGTGAATAGCAATGCCTGTATAGGTACATTTCCAGAAAATCGGGCGTGTAAATTTACCAATAGGTTAGCCGTCCCTATAATCATTACCGAAAGGAGTGAATATGAAGTGGGGCTAGTGGGAGTCATTCTCCGAAATTATTATTATTCGCTATTAAACCAGGAAGAACGTTGATTTTACTATTCAATTTAACGTGATCTATAACGAGTCAGATGGGAAACGCGTTTATACGTATATTTAATATAGTCCATTCGGGTTTGTTGGTGTGATATGAATGTCATGACTAGAGCGTTTAATACGGTAATTATTGAACAATTATCTGAATTTTACGGAAGAACATTATTCGCGGAGCTATCGCAGGGATGGTTTATTCTCATGGAATGATGACACGAAGAGAATGAGCATTCCAACATAATCGATGCAGGAGCAGCCAAAGTTGATATGATTGATTCAATTACGATTAAACTCAGTGCTAAAGCAGCTAATATATTTGGTTTCAATGAAAAAGTCAGGTATTTAATATACAGTTCGGGTGCGTTGAGACCTCATCACGGTAGAAATCTATTCCATCAAGGTGTTGAATACGTTTACCTGTATTCGGGTATCGTTCAACCTACCATCTTGGGTGATAAAATGGTTAATCTCTTAGACTGCTTCACGTTAGGATGTGCATGTGGTAAAGGTCCACATAATGCCATTTATAAACCTTTAAATACCATTGACGTATTGGATTACATTACTATCGATGTCTCGGATCAGAACGGTGAAGAAATAATGTTTACTGAAAATGGGGTTCTATCATGCAGTCTGCATATAAGACCTAGATAAAACGCTATCGAACCTTTCTTATAAATACCATATGTGACATATACCCATCATAGTATTTAACCGACATGGCTGGTGAACACACCATATATTTGAGCAGTCTTGGCTGTTTAGACACGTATACCAAAAATCAGACACCTTCAAAATTTGTCAATAGATTACCTACCACCTATATTATTACCTAATGGGGTTGAATATGAAGTAGGTTTAGCTTTGATCATGTTCCCGGGGAGTTATTACGCTATATTATCCAAAGATGACTTATTCACTCTCGAATTTATTACAGAGCGTCATAAACGTGATATTTGTATAGACCGAGAATAGCAATGTTAGCGGGGGATATGAAGAGACTCATGAGAACTCTTAATAAGGACGTGTATGAATATTTTGAAAGTTTATTACGGTGATAATTTCAATAAATTATTTTAATAGTAACGGTATATTTCATTGGGATGAAGATTTAAGGAGAATTACTAATACCACGTATCAAGAGAGAAGAAATTGAGAACGGGGACGTTAAAGTATATACGTCAAATTTAGCGGAAAAGGCCGCAAAATTATTAGGTTTTCATATTAATACCGGTTATGAAAATATATGGCGGGCGTGAACTGAATGAACACATTTCCCTTGATTCTCTACCTGATAATTGTGGGGTAGATTATATATATGTGTATACGGATATAGTTCAACCGACGATTTTTGGTGGGAGACTAGTAAATATATTGGACTGTTTTACTTTAGCAAGTGGTAGAGGAAAAGGAATACATAATACAGTCTACAAATTGTTGAACACGAACATCTTGGATCAGATTTCTATTCTTATCACGGATCAAAATGGTCACCTTTTACATTTCACTAAAGACTCGAGTGTTACTTGCCTGCTCCGTATAAAAACCTAGAGTAAAATTTAGATGAATAGGTGCATATATAATTCGATGTTTCACCCTTGGCATTCCTTATTCTGATCGTAACACCCTCGAGTGAACTAGAACTTGCGAATCAAGCTCCACTTAAATTGTTTGGGAATAGTATAAACAGTAAAATGAGAGTGTTATTCGCGCCTCCTTCAGAGGCGGAATTTAAAAAACTATTTTTTTTTTTATCAGACCCTTTATTAAGGAGAGGAGCGGGATTTGAGGATATTTCCGTTTTCTATCCCGGCCGCAGAAGGGGAAGCGGTTTTTTTTCGGCCATAAGTGGCATTGCACGTAAAGTGCTTCCTTTTCTATTTAATGCCGCGAAACCTTCAGTTAATGAATTCGGTAGATCTTGTTATCTGATATGGTAAACAGCGGTTTTACCTTTAAAAGAATCCATAAAACGAAATGGTATAAGGGCCCTCAAAACTACTGGACAACGAATTTTAAGCGGTACTGAAGGAGAAGGAGAACGAGACGGAAGAAAACAGTGAAACGATTAGTTAGACGGTCGAGTGTGGGAGGAAAGAAAAACGGAGGAAGAGGAAGGGCACTGATTTAAATCTAGGAGTAAATATAATAAGGACATGTATGATCTTTTGTAACTCATTCATCAATTTGACATTCGGCGGGTACCGCACTTGTTCTACCCTTCATCTAAAATTATATAAACACAAAACATGGCTAGCGTAGTTCCTAACATACCCGGAACTGGTAATCAAGTTCCTGTTTCATCGTATATTGCGGGTATATGAGAATTGTTCCCGAATGTTAATAGACGGAGAATTATTGAAACTTCAATTAATTCAAACGGAAAGACTGGATTTTACACCTTGTAATATTTCCATAAATCAAGTTCTATCTGATATATATATTTTGAATTTCGCATTAATGGGGGTGGCAGGTTTCTTTCTTAGATTTGTCAAGTATAGCTATAGAATTATATATCTCAATAGATAGGGACGACACGCAATTAGCGGATGATGTCCATGTGTCTGTCGTTAATGGTATTAGTAATACATTATTTAAATCCGCTTCCGTTTTCTTGAATGAAAAGTTGGTGGAATCCTGTCCGGTATTTAACTATCAATCATATATCAAAATGTTGAAAATGATAAAACCCTTGGCATTACCTACCACCGGCCGGGCGGGATTTTTATACGATGACTATCATGTAACACATGGGGTAACTCGGCAATTTACTGCCAATACCTTTGGTCAAACCAGCAGGTGGGAGACGAAAGTTATGGGTGACATTAAAACGAGGGGCGTGCATACATATTTTTTCCACTTCTTTTGGATATAGCGACTATAGACATGTATTTACTGGATTCGGTTGATTTGAGACTTAGACCTCGGAATTAGCGAATAATAACTGGGTTATGGGCGCCCACACAGACGGACATTTAAATGTGCTGAATGTAGAAAAGGCTAAATTATGGATCGATAGAGTTACCCCACATTATAACGCAATGTCGGCTTTAAATGAAGCGATAGCAGTTAATCCTATACAATATATATTTGATAAGACTTTATACAAGACATACGTTATTGGGCAAAATGAAAATTCGATTTTAATTGATCAGCCTTTTAAACAGTTTGTATACCTGAAAAAAATCACATTGGCCATGATTGATTATGGAAACATTTTCAGGTGATTACGCGACCAATAGTCTATATTTTCATTCTTTCGATTTAAATAATATACATATTACCGTTAATGGGAATACTGTATATAATATTCAATGTAGTTTCCCTAATACCATCATGCAATTATATCACGAGACACAGAAAAGTATAGGGGGTGGCGGTGATAATCTGATCACTTATGATAGTTTTAAAAATGGTAGAGCTATTTACTGCTTTAATTATGTGTAGGAAGATGTTTGAAGATTCCATGCCAGTGGAATTTTCGGCAAACCTGCGAATATCGATCAGACTGGGTACGGCTACGCCTAACCCTTGCTTATTTTACTTTACGGGGATACCAAAGGGTATTTTAACGGTGGATGCGGATAGGGTTATTCAGTGTGATGTTAGGGGTTAAATGGAATGGATACAAAGAAATTGAAATAAGTTTAAAAGGTTCACTCGGTGACCGGGTTAAAATATTTAGGGGTGTTCGCTTCGGATGAAGTAGGATTATTGACATTGCCAGAAAATGAATTAACCTTTAGTTTTTATATCTAATACATTATCTTCGTCTACTGATATTAATATTGTGTGTCATTGGGTATGTTTTTTACGTGGAAATCACCTAGAAATATAATCTTCTTTTTTGATAGTTACGGTATAAATCCAAAAGTTTATTTGAATGACTTCTCTAAATTCTTTTATAGCGCATCCCGAATATACCTCTATCGACTAATAGAAACAAAATGCAACCTGATAAATCGTACAAGTGCGGTCTTTACGTTAGTTTTTTTGTTCATTGCGTGAGTCACCGAGGTGTAAAGCAGTATTATCCTTAAATACAAAATGTATTCTCATTCACTCGTTTGGTGGGAGGTAATGATAAATGGATAACGGATATTATTTTAAATATTTGAAAAAGTTTAAATGTTCACATTGGAGGTCATGGGTCAAACGTGCTATTACTACAAGGAATGTCTCCGCACCTTGAACAACTAAGGTAAATGCATATTTTTCTTTGATTTTTATATTACTCCATTTACATTCTATTAAGGATATATTCTATATGTATCATACACCTTCAATCACATAACTTTTTTTTACTTATTTCAGGATGAGCAGTGAGAATCATTCACCCATGAACGTCGGTGATAAACTGCAAAGACGTCTTAGTCGTTTCCTCTTAAACGTTTTTCGGCATATTCAGGTTAAATAAGGGATACACGTGGAGTGTTTATATTGGGATGCGTGCTGAGACGGTCTGACAGCGATTAGTGTATTGAATTTGTAAACTGTCTTTATTATGTGGGTCAATAAAATCCGTTCATGAATAATTATATAGGTTTTTTTTGATTTATTTACTATGCCCACAATACATTTGAACGGAAAAACAGGGAAACGGAGAAAAAGAGTGCGTGTTTCTATGGAATCGGGAACTATTATTAAATAAATATATAACACATCGGTTTTTACATACCTTCACCGGGTTGCTTGTTTCCTTCAGTAGTGGGTGGTGGCAAAGTTGGTCGGGTGTTGCACTGTTGTGGGCTGCCAGTGGGAGTTGTTGCATCTCCTGCTACTTCTTCTTCTTCTCTTGCTTCATGGTCATGGACCCGTTTTTCACCTTCCTAATAAATGAGTTTGGGGTTTTCTCCAACACCATAATAGTAATGGTGTCTGACTTGAGTGGCTACTTCATCGGCTGAGAGTTCACTGCTAGAGTTATTTCCCATATCTGAAAGGGAGGAATAATGATTGTTTTATATATTCCGCTTCTTTCAATGGGTACATTATTTTATAAGAATATCTATTCCATATACAGATGAATCTTATTGCTGTTTTTAATATTTACTATACTATATGTTCAAGTAAAATGGAAAGTGTTCTATATGCTACTTACTGAATAGTGATGGAGGGAAATGACCTTTCGGTCAAGAGAAATACTTGTAGGGACGGAGGGTCGGTGTGTTGCACTTACTCTATACACTTTGGGTAGGGAATAACATCAATTTTCTCTTGTCGGTTGTATTTATGGTGTTCAGTTGGGAAGTAATAATCAGGTGTGACATATGGTGTTTCGATGAGTATTGTATTCGAAAGATGAAGTTCACGCCTTGTAGCGATAGAATTTATCCCCATTGGAGGAAAGATGTGTGGAAGTTTTATATATGAGTCATATGTGTGTGTGTGTGTGTGGACGGCCTTTGTCGTGAGGAAATGATAAGGCTTGTTTATTCGTGTCTGCGAGAAACATGACTGGAGTGATACTGATTTTGATAAAAGTGAGTCATGTGTGGATGACCTTTGGCGTGAGGGAATGATAAGACTTGTTTATTCATGTTAGTCCTGAATCATTGTCTGGGAGACGCTTGATACTTCGTCACAACAGGTTTGTAATCAGTGATTGTGATAAAGGGGTTTTGGGTAGCGGGGCTTTCGTAGTTCATTATCTCTTGAAGGATTGTCACTTCAAGACGTGAACTCTCGCCATGGCTTCATCAACCTCCTTGTGCAAGTTAGTTTTCGGGTAACTTGTCCGAAAAATAAGTTCCGGAAGAGCAAATACGTGTTTAGTAGTGGCCACTAATTGTGTGACATGCAGGAATTACGGTGTGGTAGCGGACGTCATCCGAGCTTATCCGTATGCCGAATTGGCAGGTTTTCGATATTTTCGCACTAGTGCATCATATGCCTGTCTTCTTGATAGGGGTATTGAAGGGTCCGCCATTGTGAAAAGACCTGAAAATATCATCATCTTGGGAAAAGGCGACGAAGAATTGATCTACCCACCACATAGCTACCTTATTAACCCAATAATACGGTATCGGCGCTCCAATTGAAGAATAATGAATACGCGCAAAAGAGCGTGGCTTATTCCAAAGATGAAGATCACGCAGATCGTTTGGCAGAGATAGCAAACAGATGAGGTTCAATCACTTTTTTTCTTCGGTCAAGAAAAGAAATTGAAGGAATTATTTAAATCATTGTATGGCTATGTCAAATATGTTATCTTAGCCGCTGGCATTGGTCAAAGCGGACTAGTTAATACGACTTGGTTGAATCAATATTTTACCTGTGTTAGCTACATTCAGTGATGAAATGAGCAAAATTGGTAAAATATGCTGCGTGGCTATAATGAAAAAGAATTTATCCCTGTTGGAGGGAAAGTGTGTGGAAGATTTATATATGAAAACTTGATAGCTAAATTTAAAAGCTTTGAGGTTTTAGATGAAACGTTGTCTTTGATGCACGGTCGGGAAAGTGCTGGAGAAGATGTTTGTGGTATATACTAGGGCTTTGATGTGAAGGAACAGGTTAGAAAATATATAGTAGCCGTATGTTTCGTTGAAGTATTGTTTTTGAAAAAGCAAATGCATATATTATCGCGTTCGTGTTTGTACAGTTTTTTTCTAATGTATGTATTTGTATGGAATATTAATTCATTCCCCTGTATTTAGAATTGTTACAAATATAAAATAACAATTCCGTCTGTAATTTGATTTTTCAACCTCTTTCAAACTCGGTATAAAATAAACAAAAATGTATCACATGTGGATGAAGTCAGTCGCCAAATATCCTTTTATCATGATACTCTGAATATCTAAGCAGCTGTATATATAATATATATATATATATATATATATATATATTCTATATATATATATATATATATATATATATATATATATATATATATATTATATATATATATATATATATATATATATATATATATATATATATATATATATATATATATATATATATATATATATACTATATATATATATATATATATATATATATTATATATATATATATATATAATATATATAGATACTATATATATATAATGTAACGGCTAGAGAGAGGGAGAGGAGGGGGGAGGGAAGAAAGAGAGAGAGAGGGTATAATTCGAAGTGCATATATAAATTTAGAGATTTTATATAGGAGGAGGATGAGGTAAACGAAGTAAACGTCCCGGTTACTTTGAAAACAATTAAATTTGGGGACATGAGTCGCAAAAAACAGTGAACTGAGTCTATTTGGGGTCGGGGTGGGGTCAAGTTTTATTCCCGTAGAGTTACGTGACGTTACAGGGGTAGAAAAGTGGATTCAATTTGGGTGGGGGGTTGAAATGTTGGTTTTTATTCCCGGAGAGTTACGTGACGTCACAGGGGGTAGGAAGGGTGAATCAATTTGGGGTCAGGGGTTGAAAGAATGGTTTTATTCCCGAGAGTTACGTGACATCACAGGGGTAGAATAGTGGGTCAATTTGGGTGGGGGTTGAAATGTTGGTTTTTAATTCCCGGAGAGTTACGTTACGTCACAGGGGTAGGGAAAAGGTGGAGTCAATTTGGGGTCAGGGGTTTGAAAGAATGGTTTTTATTTCCCAGAGAAGTTACGTGACGTCACAGAGTAGAATAGTGGAGTCAATTTGGGGTGAGGGGTTGAAATGTTGGTTTTTATTTTTATTCCGGAGAGTTACGTGACGTCACAGGGGGTAGGAAAGGTGAGTCATTTGGGGTCAGGGGTTGAAAGAATGGTATTTCCCAGAGAGTTACGTGACGTCACAGAGTAGAATAGTGGAGTCAATTTGGTGAGGGGTTGAAATGTTGGTTTTTATTCCTGTAGAGTTATGTGACGTCACAGGGGGTAGGAAAGGTGGAGTCAATTTGGGGTCAGGGGTTGAAAGAATGGTTTTATTCCCAGAGAGTTACGTGACGTCACAGGGGGGTGGGGGAGGAAAGATGGAGTCAATTTGGGGTCGGGGGTTGAAAGAATGGTTTTTATTCCCAGAGAGTTACCTGACGTCACAGGGGGGTAGGAAAGGTGGAGTCAATTTGGGGTCGGGGGTTGAAAGAATGGTTTTATTCCCCTAGAGTTACGTGACGTCACAGGTGTAGAACAGTGGAGTCAATTTGGGGTCGGTGGTGGCGGGTTGAAATGTTGGTTTTATTCCGTAGAGTTACAGGAGGCCACGCCCCCTTTTCGACCTCATGTACGTACATGAGCTCATCAATAATGCGGAGTCGATTTGGGGTCAAGGGTAGCCACACCCCTTTTTACAACCCTCATCTACGTATATCAGCTTATAAGACAAGTGGAGTCTATTTGGGTTAGGGGGGCCACGCCCCCTAATATGAGCTCATGTACGTACATGAGCTTGTAAGACAAATGGAGTCAATTATGAGCTCATGTACGTACATGAACTTATCATACAAATGGAGTCAATTAAGAGCTCATGTACGTACATGAGCTTATATTACAAATGGAGTCAATTTGGGGTCAGGGGTGGCCCACACCCCCCAGAATAGTGGGAGTCTATATGGGGTCAGGGTGGCCACGCCCCCAGAATAGTGGAGTCCTATAGTCCCCCCGGGTGGCCACGCCCCCCAGAATATTGGAGTCTATATGGGGTCGGGGTGGCCACGCCCCTTTTGGGGGTTTTGGGGGTTGCCCCGCCCCGCCCCTTTTTAGGCCTCACGTACGTACATGAGCTTATCAGGAGGGGGAGGGGGGGTAGCCACTCCCCTTGGGGGGGTGGGGGGGGGTGGGGGGGGTGGGGGCGGGGCTTAGTGGAGTCTATATGGGGTCTTTTCCTCTACTGACGGAAACCTTCGGCTGCATGACAGATGGGAGCTTGACTCTTTCAAGGATATTTCCGAGGTCTCTTACCCAAGATAATAGATGGGAACTTTGTTATCCATTTGAAAATACAGTACTCCATATATTTTCAGAGACCAGTTTACAAAGAAGAAACACAGATTTTTTAAGTATGGTTTCACAAGAGTGAAAGTCACGTGCAAATATACGGGATGATGGGTGAGGTTTTGAATTGAGAAGTGAGTGAAAGAGAGTTGTGTGTATAGAAAGGTAAATGTCAGCAAATCTTTGGGAAAGAATAAGTTGCTCTATTTGCAATAGAGTCTGAGAGTAGTCATTGATCAATAATTGTATCTTAATAAAAAATGCAAACGGAAAGAGCTACATAAAGGGAGCGCGGTTCTGGGTCGAGGGAATGAGTATTTTACAGACATATCTTGCCATAAAGAGCATATGTTTCAGGCCCAATTTTTAGTATGCTTCAGTAAGTGATTGTCAGGGATGTAATGAAGTAATGCGAGGTCGTATGAAAAAAAATTAGTTAACGAGATTACAAGTGAGAAATGGTGTAGCAAAACAATGATATTTAAGGTATGCCTGAATGAGAGAAAGTATCAAAAGAAATTAGTGGGAGGAGTAATCACTGCTCAGGTTTACAACGACAAAGGTAGCAGATGAGATTGTAAAAACTGCATGTCCGTGATATACCTTACTGTGCCAGGGTAGTTGTGTGATAAGACTTTGATGGAATAAATACAGAGGCAAAAATGTAGTAGATATGAGAGTGTTGGCTAAAACAACAAAGATGATGTAAGGATGAATGCTGATCACGAAATTAAAATTTAGGAGTGTTATGAGTTCACATTCATATGGAAAAAAAATACCATCATGATACTCTTAAAGAAACTGAAGTTCACCTGACAATCGTCGGGAGAAGCAGCCGAAACCAGCCGGCGCAAAATACAAAGAGAGAGCGAGAGAGAGAGAGAGAGAGAGAGAGTGGCACAAACGCACCCCAACCCCCCAATGGCAAGAACCATTACACCGGTAATACGAGCGGGAAATGTACCAGTAGAAAACCTCCAACCTCCATGATTAATACATCCAAGAAGGTCCGAATGCCTGAGGGCTTTAGAACGTAAATCCTCGAAGGGGGAAACTAAAAATGAAAATTCGACCCTCCTTGGGCGAAAACTAACCAATGAAAATTCGACAGACTAAGATATAAATCCAGCTTTCCTTCTAATAATAATAATAATAATAATAATAATAATAATAATAATAATAATAATAATAAGCGAGCTTTCGTCTGGGCAGACCCCCTGCTGTCATCCACAGATATAACGAGGCCGGACACCGCACCAAGATCAGTCCACCCTCAGCTCCAGCCCGAGGATGTCTGGCAGCTCCAGACGAAAGATTAGACAATGGATGGAGCCAGATACAGAGAGAACAAAGATCCCCTCCATGAAAGCCTACAACACCAAGAAATTAAGGGAGAAAACAAGTGAGGTCAATGAAATACTGGGCATAATACAGACCACCAGTATCACAGAAACAATAACTTGACATATGCAGGAGCAAGATTAGTAGCAGAACTGATGGGAATTCGAACACCACACCACCAGCACAACCAACCCAACAGCAACCAAAACAGCAACCTCCTTGGAAAAGGCGCTGGAAAAGCAAATCATGGTGATGAGATCTGACTTGAGTAAACTGAAAGAGATGGCAGAAAAAAGGCTAAGAAGGCGAGAAAACAAGGGAGGAACTCAACGAGAAATACAAAGTACAAGAGAGGGGATTAAACAACACAATAGAAGATGTAAAACCGAGGCTTAAGGCCAAAGCACATAAATCCAACGGTACATGAACAGGAATAAGGGATACCAACAGAACAAACTATTCGGAACCAACCAGAAAAGACTATACAGCCAACTAACTGAGGGGAAGACAACCACCCACCCAGAAATTCCTGAAGCCGAACCAAGTAAGAGACTCTGGGAAAACATATGGGGAAGCAATCCGGTATCACACAACAAACATGCAACATGGCTCCAGGAAGTCAAGGAGAAGAACAGGGAGAATAAAACAAAGATTCACAGACATCACGACAGACACAGTCAGACACCAACTAAAGAAAATGCCAAACTGGAAAGCCCCAGGTCCCGATGAAGTCCATGGATACTGGCTCAAAAACTTCAAGGCCCTACACCCACGAATAGCAGAACAACTCCAGCATTGTATCTCAAATCACCAAGCACCCAAATGGATGACCACAGGAAGAACATCCTTAGTACAAAAAGACAAGAGTAAGGGAAATATAGCCAGTAACTACAGGCCTATCACCTGCCTACCAATAATGTGGAAGTTACTAACGGAGGTATCATCAGTGAAAGGCTATACAACTACCTAGAGGAGACAAACACCATCCCCCACCAACAGAAACGGTTCTGCAGAAGGAAGTGTAGGGGAGGGCACAAAAAGACCAGCTCCTGATAGACAAAATGGTAATGAAGAACAGTAATAGAAGGAAAAGACCAACCTAAGCATGGCATGGATAACTATAGAAAGCCTTCGACATGATACCACACACATGGCTAATAGAATGCCTGAAAATATATGGGGCAGAGGAAAAAAATACCATCAGCTTCCTCAAAAATACAATGCGCAACTGGAATACATACTTACAAGCTCTGGATAAGACTAGCAGAGGTTAATATCAGGAGAGGGATCTTCCAGGGCGACTCACTGTCCCCACTACCCTCTTCGTATAGCCATGATTCCATGACAAAAGTACTACAGAAGATGGATGCCGGGTACCAACTCAAGAAAAGAGGCATCAGAATCAACCATCTGATGTTCATGGACGACATCAATCCTGGTATGGTAATAGCAATCAAGGAAATAGATACCCTAACTCCAGGACTGTAAGGATTGTATCTGGGGACATCAGGATGGAGTTTGGAAAAGAAAAATGCGCCTTAGTCAACATACAAAAAGGCAAAGTAACGAGAACTGAAGGATAAAGCTACCAGATGGGAGCAACATCAAACACATAGATGAGACAGGATACAAATACCTGGGAATAATGGAAGGAGGAGATATAAAACACCAAGAGATGAAGGACACATCAGGAAAGAATATAGCGAGACTCAAGGCGATACTCAAGTCAAAACTCAACGCCGGAAATATGATAAAGCCATAAACACATGGCAGTGCCAGTAATCAGATACAGCGCAGGAATAGTGGAATGGACGAAGGCAGAACTCCGCAGCATAGATCAGAAAACCAGGAACATATGACAATACACAAAGCACTACACCCAAGAGCAAATACGGACAGACTATACATAACACGAAAGGAAGGAGGGAGAGGACTACTAAGTATAGAGGACTGCGTCAACATCGAAACAGAGCACTGGGGTGGGGCAATATCTGAAAACCAGTGAAGACGAGTGGCTAAAGAGTGCATGGGAAGAAGGACTAATAAAAGCAGACGAAGCCCAGAAATATACAGAGACAGGAGAAAGACGAAAGAACAGAGGACTGGCACAACAAACCAATGCACGGACAATACCATGAGACGAGACTAGCCCAGCGATGACAATTGGCAATGGCTACAGAGGGGAGAGCTAAAGAAGGAAACTGAAGGAATGATAACAGCGGCACAAGATCAGGCCCTAAGAACCAGATATGTTCAAAGTACGATAGACGGAAATAACATCTCTCCCATATGTAGGAAGTGCAATACGAAAAGTGAAACCATAAACCACATAGCAAGTGAATGCCCGGCACTTGCACAGAACCAGTACAAAAAGAGGCATGATTCAGTAGCAAAAGCCCTCCACTGGAGCCTGTGCAAGAAAAATCAGCTACCTTGCAGTAATAAGTGGTACGAGCACCAACCTGAAGGAGTGATAGAAAAACGATCAGGACAAAGACCTCTGGGACTATGGGTATCAGAACGGATAGGGTGATACGTGCAAACAGAACCAGACGGTGACGTTGATTGACAAGGTCAAGAAGAAAGTATCACTCATTGATGTCGCAATACCATGGGACACCAGAGTTGAAGAGAAAGAGAGGGAAAAATTGGATAAGTATCAAGATCTGAAAATAGAAATAAGAAGGATATGGGATATGCCAGTGGAAATCGTACCCATAATCATAGGAGCACTAGGCACGATCCCAAGATCCCTGAAAAGGAATCTAGAAAAACTAAGGAGCTGAAACGAAGTAGCTCCAGGACCTCATGCAGAAGAGTGTGATCCTAGAAACGGCACACATAGTAAGAAGAATGATGGACTCCTAAGGAGGCAGGATGCAACCCGGAACCCCACACTATAAATACTACCCAGTCGAATTGGAGGAATGTGATAGAGCAAAAAAAAAAAAAAAAAAATAATAAATAAAATAATATTAAAAGTAATGGCTACTTCAGCAGCGTTACATTTGTTGAGATTCTTCTCTCTTTTGCGAATAGCGGCTTTTTCCGTGCTACTTAAAACAGGCTAGTAAAGCGCCTATAGAGGTCATGGTCAAATACAGGGTCAAAGTAGGTGTATATATTTGAATTTTACAGATAAAACTATGATACCATAGTCATCAAAGTCATTAACGATTTTTTTTTTCTCACTCTTCCCTCCCTCTCTCAACCCTCGCTCTCCTCTGCTCTCTCCTCCGTCTCACAGTCTCTCTCTCTTTCTCTCTTCTCTTAAAGCGAGCTTTCGTCTGGGCAGGACCCCTGCTGTCATCCACAGATATAACGAGGCCGGACACCGCACCAAGAATCAGTCCACCCTCAAGGACTTCCCAGCCCGAGGCTGTTCTGGCAGCCTCCAGACGAAAGCTTGCTTTAAGAAATAGAGAGAGAGAGAGAGAGAGAGAGAGAGAGAGAGAGAGAGAGATTGTTAATGACTTTGATGACTATGGTATTATAGTTTATCTGTAAAATTCAAATATATACACCTACTTTGACCCTATATTTGACCATGACCTCTATAGGCGCTCTACTAGCCTGTTTAATAGCACGGAAAAAGCCGCTATTCGCAAAATAGAGAAGAATCTCTACAAGTGTAACGCTGCTGAAGTAGCCATTACTTTTCAATAAAGTATGCTTGAGAGAGGGTCAGCTTCTTAAGTATAATAATAATAATGATAATAATAATAATAATAATAATATAATAACTATAATAAGTAATAATCATATAATAATAATAATAGTCCACTAATTAGTCAGCATTATGCAGAACATTAAAAAGCAAAGCCCGTTGGAGTTTAAATTTAAAAAACCCCAACGTTTCTTTTTCCTTTAAAAACTTGGTGAGTAAATAAAAAAAAGGGGCGGGGGCGGCGGTGGGGGGCCGTTATGAGCGATCATTTTCAGATCTTTTAGTAGTAATCTGGCCTAGCTGAATGAAGCCTTTAATGAAGGATGATGAAATTTCCAAAAATACACTTATGTAGTTAGAGGAGGAAATGAATCATAATTACAGCTTTCCCTTCCACGTTTACATTTTTTGGTGAATCAGATTCGAAAAATTATTAACTTAATCTAAAATGGAAGCCTAAACATTTTCTGTCTCAATTTCTCTTTCTACCGCTTATTATTTCCCTGTGATTTCTCAGGTTAATCACTACTGTCTCTGTTTCAGTGGAGGTGTCATTCCCACTTTGAATTATTGTCTTTGTGTACCTACAATCATAAGTCAAAAACTATTTCATATGATTATTATTGATGATCGCCAACCCTTTGGATGCGTCAATGCACATGAGATTGGGCCTTAGAGACAGGGGGAAAGAATATTCTCTCTCTCTCTCTCTCTCTCTCTCATCTCTCTCTCTCTCTCTCTACTATATATATATATATATATATATATACTATATATATATATATATATATAATATATGTATATATATATATATATATATATACTGTTAATTAAAAAATGTTCATTTTCTTCAACTAAACATTCAACGTGAACATTCCGTCGTGGGATTAATAATACTAAATGGTAAAGTAAGACTTACCTTTAACCGAAAAAGTGTTTATATATGTTTAAAACAGTTTCAATTTTTAAGTGACATTTCTAAAAAAAAGGGTGTTTCAAAATTGTACACCGATACTATGTTTGGAGCTTCTATATGCATCCCATTAATATTAAATATTTGTTATTTACAAGATAAACATTTGAAAACCCAAACTAAAATTTTCAAGATTTACAGAGTAGCTTCTTTCTAACTGAAAAAAAGGAAGTAAACTAATATAATGTTATAAAAAATGAAAAAAAAAGAGACAATCTGAGAAACAAAAAACAGCCTCCACGGAATTTGGAAGATAACTCCGCTTGATAATACATGAAAACAGCTTGGGGGTTCGAACAACAATCCCCGAAAGGGCAGGACTTGATTGTTGAGGAACTGAAAGCGGAAGAGGCCTTTTCATACCGAATGAGGCGATGACATCCGGGCAACTTATTTACTTCGCTACAAGGTAAACGCCAGCTGGAGGTGAAACTTGGAAGGGCTTTTTTTGCTGGGGTGCATTTGTAAATGACTCTCTCTCTCTCTCTCTTCTTTTTCCTCTTCTCTCTCTCTCTCTCTCTCTCTCTCTCCTGGTTTATAGTAATATAAGGAACCAAATAATAAAAACCGCTTTTATTTGATAAACGATGTCCTTTTCTTTAAGAGAACCTTGTGAAGTACTGATTTATTTATTATTAAAATAAAGTACTTGAAGGGTTATATTCATTAGTCCACAACATTAATAAGGAAGTGGAAGTTATTGAATTCATAATGGTCATTTTCTTGATTCCTCTGTCTCCTCTCTTACCCTGTAGACATTTGAATGAATTTCACTGGAAACAAAAGAATAGATTCCACTAAGCAAACAACTGAATAGTTATTAGAATATGTACGAGAAGGCAACTGAACACTTTTATCGGGTTTTATGTAATAATTTTCAATAATAATTATGTAAATGGGAAAATGTACAATAATAAAGACGAGAAAAAACTTAAATGTTTGATCAGGCGCTGAAAAATCCATGAAGTAATCATTGACATTCGAAACTATTAATATACCCATTGTCCGATACTTTGGATGCGATGCGAGAAAGAGAGAGAGAACTGCAAGCACCTGCAATGAAGATTCGCTGGGATTTAAGTGAATGAATAACGGAGGGAAAATGATAAAGAAAATTCAGAAATGGGAAAAAGAGAAATGGATGAAAAGGTATATGAAAAATAGAGAATAAGAAACGTGTTGAGGAGAGATGAGTAATTTGGTAGAGCAGAAGAGGGTGAAGTAAAGCGCACCTGAATGACGATGAAAAAATATGAAATATTAAAGAGGGTAAAGAGGGGAATGAAAAATAAAGAGAAAAATAACGATGGGAACAATGAAAATTAAAGCAAAGATTAGGAGTCGTTTTTCTAAGAAACGTTACCTGTTACCAGGCCAATTGCACACCCAGCTTTGGCTCTTTGGGACAAAGAGTGTCTGATTAATTCACTGTCGAGAGCTTGAATATGATTTCATTCAGACCCAAGTTACATACAAAGTTCTTAATATCGACATTGGTCTTTCAAAGTGAAATATTCCAAGAATTGGACTTTAACAGTTAGCTAATGCTTTTCAAGATTTTGTTATTAAAACAGTTCTTTTAAGACAATAGAATTTGGTCAAAGATGACGATTTTATATTTTGTAGCTAGGTACATTAACGACTGAATGCAGCATGCAATGCTAAAGAGCAAAATATGCTAACATTAATAAACAAAAGCTGACTGAAGGACTGAAATATAAGAATGCACTGTTGAAAAAAAATTAATTACATTCAGAGAAACTTTACTGAGATACAAAAAATATATGGGTCCTAAATGGCCATAGATTGCTCATGATATACATCGTGTTACTTCTAAAAGAGTCTGAACGGGTTTATATGAGGAGAAAATTGAAGGTGAAAGATAGAAAAAGTATACGTTATGAAGTGAAAGAAAACAAAGGAAGGTGAAGGACTAACTTCTGTTGTGAGCAGTGGCTGAAAAGAAAATGTTGATTCATGGAGGGACTTGGAAACCTGTTGAAGTTGAAGTTATTGAAATGACATATTCCATAGTGCAAGTGGAATGAATAAGATTGAAAGGCTGAGAAATGTAGTAATATGCAAAAGTGGGGAAAAGCTACTGGTGGGTAAGAGATTAA
>NC_087210.1:9938726-9948726 GCF_015104395.2 Macrobrachium nipponense | reverse complement strand
TCATCATGGTCGTAAAAAGAGGTCAAGGAAAGAATTAAAAACAATTTCATCAAAGATTTCAGAATAATTACATATATATAATATATGTACATAAGTGTATATATATATAAGAGTATAAATACATAAAGTGTATACATACATACATACATATACACGAATATATGCATATATGTAAGTATTTTATACATATATATGATTGTATATATATATTATATATATATATATTATATATATATATATATATATATATATATATATATATATTATATATTATATATATATATATATATATATATATATATATATGTAATTGTATTAGCCACAACGCCCTCATAACTTTTAGTATTCTTCACACTTTTGCATACGCTTGCCTCTACAATTCCTTAGATCCAAATGCAAGAATATGAAATTATTATGTCCGGTAGCGGGAATCGAACCCACATCCCGAGAAATCTCAACGAGGTCAAGTTGCCGACCTGACCACGAGAAGGATGAAAGTCTTTTACCGCTCATTTATAAATTTACCTATCGAATTACATAATGCACACGCTTACATACATTCTCTCTGCCACTGCTACATATCCTTCGTATATATACTCTGTAAAACATCCTATGTCCATATTTTACCAGTGGTCAGGAGCACAGAAGAAGCGCTTGAAACATATGGTTGCAACGTTCAAATAGTGTTTTTAAGGACATTTTGTCTTAAAATATATGTTATATATATATATATATATATATATATATATATATATATATATATATATATATATATATATATATATAATCTCAGTAATTGGGCGGCTACTTTGGAAATCTTAGATTGATGATAAATAATAGTGCCAAGACTAGGAAGAACATCTTTAATTATACAGGCTTTCGAGGTTTAAAACTTCATCTTCAGTTAAGCACAGGACCATCCTTTCACTCACCTGGATTTCAGAGTACTGTCTTTTTGCTCAAATAGACTGGACCTTTTAATTTCAGAGTCACTGTTTATTAAGAGGATGAACCGGAATTGAACAACTCGTCCGGTATTGAACTAGATATCGTATAGTTTCATAGTAGGTACACAAAGTGGGTCGTTAGCCATTTATTTGGAGTGTGGTAGTTTGTTTACCTTTATTCATCTTATTTGTATTTCTGTTTTTGTATGTGTTGCGTTTGTTTTAGTTTTTTCGTAATTTTTTTTAAATTTTTATTCTGCATGTGATGTTCGTTTTAATTATATGTTTTTACTGGAGCTATAAGTAAGACAATTCATTTTAATGTAATTTTTAGTTGATTTCTCATCCTTGTCATTTTTTCAGCCTGAAGATGAGGTTTTAAACCTCGAAAGCTCGTAATATTAAAGAATGTTCTTCCCAGTCTTGGCACTGTTATTTATCATCAAGAATATATATATATATATATATATATATATATATATATATATATTATATCTATATATATGTGTATAGATATATATATATATATATCTAATAATATATATGTAATATATATATATATATATACGCGTTAACCCTTTCTTTCACCTTAACAATGGTGATTAGTGATGCAATACCAAACGACGGTCACTGCCGAATCGTGGACAAATCCACTGTTCAGAAATCTTGAGCACCAAAGACACTTTATACCATCGTATAGAAGGTTTCCCAGCAAAGTGCAACATCCTGTTGACAAAATGCGCTGTTACCCTTCCCTGACTCCCTCCCTCCCAAGTACCTTTTTCATTCCACCCTCCGGCGCTTTTAAAGTCTTTTCCCCCAACTAGAGTCCTCATTTCATTCTACTTAACACGGCCAACTACATTCCTCCATTCATCCACTTGACACACCCAACTAAAAGTCCTCCAAGCATTCCAATTGACAAAAATAACTGAAAACACACTGATCCATTATTACCTTAACACCTCCCCCCTTTTTTCGCAATATGTGTGTGTGTGTGTGTGTGTGTGTAACCTTGACTGCGTATCCACAAGTTGGCAAGTAAACGTTACTTTGATATCCGCCAGAATATACTGAACACTCAATTTTTGAATTCTAATTTTTTTTTTTTACGAATCCAGTACTCAATTTTACCAAAGTTAATTGTACGTAAACTGTATTTTGCTAGTCAAACAAAAACAATTACATAACACCACATATACACATGAAATTATATCCATAAACGGTTCTGAAAAGGACAGATACAATATAAAATGTTCAAACACACGGAAGGAAAAAAATCCCATGATTTAACTTAAATCAGAACTAGCATATTTTTACCAGGCACCATTAAATTAAATTTAGTCCGTCTTCCTCATTCATAATAGTTACGTAAGTCGCTGTGAAATACATTGCCTCCTGACGGAGGATAATGTTTGCTCTAATATCCAGGATGTGAAATCACCGGAAAATCTGATAACGCCCAGATACAGCCATTAGTTAACGAGGCATTCCGCGGATACTGCTCCGGATTTGCGTAAATGAATTATAAAGCTCCATTTTAATATTCAGTCCATCGGATAATGTGAGAGAGAGAGAGAAATAGAAAGAGAGAGAGTATCTGGCATTTTTTTTTTGATTTTAAGGTTATGCTATCAAGTCAACACGAATACCACCTCCCTATTCTTGAATCCTTAGCTATCATAAAGTTTGTTCCCTCTTTGAACAATTATTCTTCGCCCAAGCCCCTCTATATAGCCTCTACCACACCCTACTTTAAGTTGACTTCCTTATTTCTTATACAGCAACTAAACTTCGAGGAATAAGGTCTATTACTTGAAACATTCAGGTTCTCTCTCTTTTTTTAACAATTTTAATTTAGATTTACCTTTTGTATTGACGGTTACTTTATCATAATTTATTTGTACATACATACTAATATTTCTTGCTGAATTTGTATATTTTACTTTTTACTTTTAGCCTTGAGGATGAGACAAGGATCTCGAACCGTTTGCCCTGATGAATAAAGGAAAACCATGTACCAAGCTGTTTGCTTTAGTGCCTTCTTTTGTGAGTGAGAGAGAGAGAGAGAGAGAGAGAGAGAGAGAGAGAGAGAGAGAGAGGTAAATATGAAGGCCAAAGACTCTCCTCTCACGAGCTGAGCTAGATATATCAAGGAAAACAGAAAGGTGACTTTCCCCAGAATACTAGGCATGATAAACTGTTTCATTTAACGTTCTTGCTGAAAGGACTCTCCTCCTACCCCCCTTAGAACTTTCCGTTTTCACCAGACATGGACTTTGTGACCTGCTATTTTCCACGGCGGACAAGCTGGACTCTCACCTTTTATGCTTTTTCTTTTCTTACGTAACTTCTATTCAAAATGTTTCCTCTTTATTGCGTTTGTTTTTACTTGGTCTTCCACGCAGTCTTATTATGGTCGCTTAAACTTATAGCCTCTCTCTCTCTCTCTCTCTCTCTCTCTCTCTCTCTCTCTCATAACACAAAGATAAATAATTAATGACTCAACAAGGAATTTATAGAAAACAGCATGGACTAATAGATTGATATTATCATAAACTAAAAAAAAAAAAAACTAGTAACACTAAAGTCCTAACCTACACCGTTACAAAAATACACTTACTCGGTCAACTTGTCACGAGAGGAAAACCCTGTACGCTTTTATTCTGCTTTAATTTTAAAACTCATGAAACTGTCGACTGCAACTGAATAACTAGTAATATATGGCATTGTCATCACACTATAATTAACACTATGAAACCCCTCGCTAAACAGATATGAATCTTGGGAAAACTAATCATTGTTGTAATTGTTTATGGTTTTGTGACGAATACATTTCCATTTGATCTAGATTATGTTTTTAGGACAATGTATCCAACCTCAACAACCACTGAAAAGTCTATGGGAACAAACTAATGTTAGTTACCACATACCGTTAAGTGGTTGTTGACGCTGGACATGTTATCTTAAAAACTATTGATATTGGCTGAGTAACGCGTACCGTTCATAAAACAGCATTCAGTAGAAAAATAAATATGCACGCTTATTCACAAGACGTGGCTCCTCAAGCTTTCATTATGTTCATATTCAGTAATTTTTGCGAAAAAACGTTAACTACGTAGCAGATTTGCCAAAACTCCATCTGCTAATTAAAACGTGGGAACCTGCAACGTCATTCATCCAGTTCCAGGAATATAATTAGTCTCAGTAAGATGACATTCAAGATTGACGGAAATATCAGCGGACTAAACCTAAACTGCTCATTTGGATCTCTCTTTTAATTTACATAACTAACAAGTTTATGAGTAGAGAATGCGACAATGCAACCTGCTGATTCGCTAATGAAATGACAATGTCATTTTAACCAGTGAACATTTGTTCGCACCACCGCGTGTTTGACTCAGGGATGGGTTTCAGAGACAGTGCAAGCATGTTTTTGGCAATAACTCTGGTTTACGAGACCGTATGCATTTTTGAACGATATTTGTGATAGTTAACACCCAGTGTGCGTAATTTATAAGAGTATCGTAAATCACTAATTGTAAAGAATAAAAACAGTGGTCCCTGTACCAAGAGGCAAAAACTCCATTAGCCAGAAATGGATACGAACACAACAGTAAAAAGCTCCGCCTACCTTCTCCCCCATCCTCCATCGCCACCCCCTCCTTCTTCCTTCCCTCACCTTCCCTTCTTTCTCTCTGGAAGTTGCTTCAGTTTAAACTAATTTTGTATGATTTTTCTATCTATCTATCTATCTATCTATAATACACATTGTTGTATATATCTAACGTTAGCTGCCAGTTGACTGATTTATTTATGCATTGATCCGCTCAGCTCATCTCTCTCTCTCTCTCTCTCTGTGGTAGTGGTACCTCCTGTAAATGGTTATTAGAGTGAGAGATATCTGAATGTATGGTGGAGCAGTAAAACGATACACACTATGATTTATGGTAATGCGACTGTTAGATGTGCCTCGGGATAATCAAGGCTTTAACTCTAATGAATGTCCGGTAGCAAGGCTCAATTTTTATTTGTAACACAGAGTAACAATAACCAGTTACCTATTCAAAACCAATCTGAAGGCAATTAGCGGCTTTTTCATGGCTAAAAGAGTTGAAAAGTTGCGTGACAAACGAATTTCTGCAACCGTGCCGACAGTTGAGTTACGTGGTGGTCATATCTTCTTCACCTTCTTAAATCCAAGTACAAAGAAGGTAACCAACCACAAGTATAACAGTCGCTTTACCAGATATCGTATGTCTATTGTTTTACTACTCCACCATACACTCAGATATCTCTCACTCTAATAACCATCTACAGTAGGTTCCACTACCACACACACACACACACACACACACACAGATGAGCGGATCAATGCATAAATAAATCAGTCAACTGGCAGCTAACAACCGACTGGATCGTTAGATATACGTATACAACAATGTATATTATTAGATAGATAGATAGATAGATAGAGAAATCGTTCAAAATAAGTTTAAACTTAATCAACTTTCAGAGAGAGAAAAGAACGTGAGGGAAGGAAGAAGGACGGGGGTGGTGGGGGTTGGGGGGAGAGGGTAGCGGAGTTTTTACTGTTGTGTTCGTATCCATTTCTGGCTAATGGAGTTTTTGCCTAGTGGTACAGGGACAAGTGTATTCTTACAATTAGTGCTTCACGATACCCTTATAATTACGGCACGGGGTGTAATACACTAAAGCAAAATCTCGTTCTGATACGAGTGTTCGTTACAGAGTTATTGCCAAAAAACGTGTTTGCTCTATCTCTGAAACCCATAGTAAACATATATTAATATATATATATATAGTATATATACTATATATATATATATATATATATATATATATATATATATATCATATATACTATATATATATATATATATATATATATATATATATATATATATATATGTGTGTGTGTGTGTGTGTTTAGTGGTGTGTGGTGGGTTGTGTGTTGTGTTGCGCGTGTGTGGTGTGTAATATATATATATATATATATATTTATATATATATATTATATATATATATATATATATATATAGTCTATATACACCTGACTTTGCCATCTTACTTAAGTCCTGTCATAATCATATTGTAAGTAGAGGACCATAGAACAAAAAACCACGAAAAATTTCCAGAATGCACAAACGATTTTTATTTGGGCAAACTCCAATGATTTCTTTCACCATCGATGTAATACTTGTTTTATATAAGGCAATTAGATGAAAAAAATATTTGATATTGCAAGGGGTTGTAGACTACAGATAGGTTTAGACTCAGGGGAACGTGCAGGGTAATAAAGGAATAATCATCGACCTCAGGAAATGTGTAATGTTCTGCTTTAATAATTTTTCTTTACCCTGTAAATGAGAAATATAACTTCCACAACAAAACATAAACTTCATCTAACATATGAGGTCAAAAGTAAAACAATACGATACTTTATCGAAAATTGTAACATAAGTAGAAGACATTCATACACTTGAATATAAAGAAAATAAAAATTCGGAGTAATGTTATTGAACTGACACTTTTAATTATATTATATATATATATGTGTGGTGTGTGTGTGTGTGTGTGTGTGTGTGTGCATAAACCTCTAACTCGCATCGGGATCGAACCCAGGTCTCTGAATTGAATGGCAAGGTCGCTACCAACTGACCCACACCTTTCATGAATAAAGTTGGAACCTAAGTGCTTCTGTACCTGAGGTTTTTCCTGGGCTTGCTGCTGCCTAACATACCGGCGAGTTTTACCCAACTTCCTGATCTACCAGTGACCCAACAGGAAATATTTCATTCGAACTATCCCTTCTGAATGAATATAATGGAAATGACACAGTCACGTGTTTCAGAGAAATTATTTTCCGAGACACTGGAATCGAACCCAGGATCTTTCAGATGTGTGTGTGCATGATAAAAAACGCTCAAGATAAACTTCATTGAAGAGTGACAAATAACTGAAGAGACTGTCAGAGGATTATTAATAGGATATTAGACCGTAATCAACTGTAAAGTTTTTGTAAGCTCTTATGGCTTCTGTTCCTCTTTCCTTTTCGTTCTTTTTAACCCGATTTTCCACTGCTTCTCTCCCCTTCTCCGTTTTCTTTCCCTCCCGATTTTCCCTTCCCCCTTTTTCACTCTTCTGTAGCGTTCTTCAAAAGCACTTGCCGGTAAGGACCGGACAGTCCTGCTTCAGATGGAAGAGGCATCAAAGAAAGCAAACCCACTGAAGCCGGAATTGCATTATCCAAGAAAATAAAACAATTTCAATGAGACGGAATCCTTCACAATTTTCGTTTTTTTTTTTTTTTTTTTTTTTTGAGAGAGAGGACGAGAGAGAGAGAGAGAGAGAGAGAGAGAGAGAGAGAGAGAGATGATCTACCATACTCACGTGGAAAGAAAGGCAAATAACTTCATTATAATCTGTTGCTAAATGACTTATGAAAGAAGAATCAGAAAAACTGCAAATGAAGGAGACTTTACTAGAAGTATATTGGTTACCAGAAAGACTAAAAATGCTGTTATCCGCGACCTTTGGGAAAGTAACGCTTGACATAATTGACACACCAATTTTGTGAAGAAATATGTAAGTCTTTTTATTATCTATTTTAAGCCTATTTTCCAGTAGTCTTTCCTTTGTTTGTAATCCTTTAACATTCATTGTTACATTAATTTTCCAACATCCCTCCCCACAACCGTAATTATTCATCTTTCCTTCCATTCACTTAATGGCATATTGTATATGATTAGCCTCCTAGGTGGTAAATCAACTAAACGTTAGTGTTTCGGCACTCCCCATCGTGCGACTGTACATAGACACATACACACACACACAAACACGCATACACACTCGCGCATATATCAATTTATAATAATATATATAATATATATATATATATATATATTATATATATATATATATATTTATATACATATATACATATATATACTATATATATATATATATATATATATATATATATATATATATATATTATATATATATATATATATATATATATATATATATATATATGTATATATATACGTATATATGTGTGTATGTATATATTATGTGTGTATGTGTATAGTTATTTAATTTTATTGATTACTCAATTTATCATGTAAAGAAATGCAGAAAATATGTATAAATATAATGTCTACCAATATATATATATATATATATATATATATATATATATATATCATTATACACACTATAGGAATATGTTTATCTTCAACCTACAGCCGAAATACGTGGAGTTCGCTAGTGTGAAAAAAAAACTATTCCTCCGAGCGATTTGGTATCGATTGGGTGTTATCCTCTACTGTAGCCACTATAGTGTTAGAAAAATGCCTTTACCCGAGAAAATCTACTAGTGCTATAAATAAAGACATACCAGGACATCAATCCACCCAGCTAATAAACAAATAAACACACATAGAAGAGAATTGCCCAATAGAGAGCTCATTTTGTGTCCTGATACAAAGACCGGTTACAAATACTCTCTCAATTCGAAGAGAATAACAAAGAAAAGAAAAAAAAAACCTCCCCTTCTTCCCCATTCCGAATAAAGGAAGGCAGCAGGATTGCAACGCAGAAAACGAAGATGAGAAAGTCTTTTAAATTTGCAGGGAATTGGAAGCATTCCCTCGGCGCCAGAGAACAAACAAACTTAGAATGCTAAGTATGGTCTCTTTGTCGAGCTTTGTTTTCGTCTCGAATAAGTGCGTGGGTCAACAGAGAGAGAGAGAGAGAGAGAGAGAGAGAGAGAGAGAGAGAGAGAGTGCACCTTGTATTTACTTCGGGTTTGGTTTACCGGGCAACAGTGCCTTCGAACAACACCCTGCGGCATTTTTTTTCCTTCCCCGTGAAATTAAAAAAAAAAGTGAAATGAAAGAAAAGTAATTCTTCGCTAAGGATTATATAAAAAAAACGTTTATACAATGTATTTCAACATTATGAAGTCGGAACGACCACTTGGTGACGTATTTTTAATTACAGAAAGAAGGAAACGAGCACAATGGAAAGCAATCATAGATGATATATGACAGAAACTATATTGAATCCCTCCGGGTACACGGCGGCATCAGTTGTGATTATGTCTCGCCTCTATTGCCGGCTTCACAACTCTCTCCCCACAGCTTCCCCCATCCCCCCCCCCCCCCCCCCCCCCCCCCCCCCCCCCCCCCCCCCCCCCTCCCCCCCCCCCACGCAACAACCCCATTTTCCAGTTTTCCCCATTACCTCTCTGTAAAGCCCATACCTCAAACCACCATTCGTTTATAAAGCGAAAAAGGGAAAAAAAAAAAAAAAAGTTTGCCATGACGCACAGCTGGGTAAAAAGGTACCCCGGGAAGACACAGAATTACAAGGAACTGAATAAGAAGAGAGACGATGATTACAGTTATTAGAGGACGTCATATTCGTATTGCTGATGGATGAAAGGCCACCTTGCCAGCGACAGTGCTTGCGAAATAAAGAATGGGACGTTGTCGCTTGATGAATCGAACTTGCAGCGAGTAGACATTTATTTTACAAAAAATAAAATAATAAATAAATAAATAAATAAAATAAAATAAAAAATCGAAAATCAATAATAATAACAAAAAACTAAGGGAAACAGTCTACTACATTAAATGAAAGGAACATTCTATAAGTACATCAACATTATTTTATTAAGAGCTGAAGACATTTCGTAGATAAAATGAATTGAAAATTTACACTGCTGACTAACATTCACGTGATACCATTTTACCAAACAACTAAAACTAACATGGTTGACATTATGTTTAAAACCTTAAGAGTCTTTTCATTTTTCACTAAGTGGGTTTTTTTCCCGGTTAAGCTTTGGATTTCAGAGAGAGAAAATGGTCCTTGACTGAGATATTTCAGAGGGCGTGATAAAATATGGCTTAACTTTAGTAAGTTATGCAAAATCTACGCAAATATAACAAAGTACAAGTCTTTCGATGGAACAGAGGAAAAAGAAGATTTTTCTTGCGCCGTCGCTATAAAATAATGCTTAT
>NC_087210.1:9931226-9933726 GCF_015104395.2 Macrobrachium nipponense | reverse complement strand
GAATGTAAAACAAACAAACATAAATAAATAAATAAATAAATAAATGGATTAAACTAAATAAATAAGTAAATAAATAATAAACTGAAGGACGATAAAACCAATGTCACAATTACATTGCTACAAAGAGGCAAAATGTGACATTGCACTAACAAAAATATGTTTTGATTTCTTTCTTTTTTAATGAAAAACAAGAACTGAAATCTGTTACCAATCTCTATCTTTAAAAAAAATAAACATAAATAAAAAAGCAAGTTCTCCACACCATACAAAGAGTTGTCATCCGATGAATGCTCGCTTCATAACGTTTCCCAAACATATGAAACTATTTTCTGGATTTCATCAGCTGATAGGATAAGGATATATTCCTCTTTCGTTCTACCTTTACCATCAACAAAGAGATTAAAAGTCACCCCCCTCTCTCAGTCCTAGAAATATTCATGAAATTGTTAATGTAACCCAACGAAATACCGAATATCTATCTCTCCAGCCCACCCTTTAGGAAAGCTCCTGTCGGGTGGATTACTGTACAACTCAATAAAAGATAAAAAAATAAGTGATAGGACTCTATTGTTAACGGCTCCCGCCATAACAAGAATCAGGTATCATATAAAGGTTTCATTTTCTTTATTCCCATTTAGGGTAGCCTCCCTACCTTTCACTGTTATTGTTTCTATAGAACTTTCTAGACCAACTTTTTAGTTTTAAAGAATACGGATCGGTGATGGGATTGTTAAAAATAATATTCGACTATCGTGTTTACATTAATGCGTGCGTGTGTGTGTGTGTGTGTGTGTGTGAGAGCGAAGAGAAAGAGAGAGAGAGAGAGAGAGAGAGATGCCCTTAGTGTGAGAAAGAGAAGACGCCATGATCTAAGGGAATAATAAGGCGGATTCTTTTCAGTCTTTCCAACCTCCCGCAGGGAACATCATTAACATAAAGCTCAAAAAGATGTCTTTCATGACGAGGCAGAACACATTATCTCGCCACTTGCAAAACGATGACAAAAAAAGATTTTGCACTTTTTGCTCGTCTCTTGCACTCAAAACATTTTTCATTGTAATTTTTTACCACATATGTTGCTACGGAAGGGTGGGAAGGGGAATGAGGTACGAATTGAAACCTACCTCATTACCAAAGTTGGGTTTGGTAACAATATGCGAAACCCTCCCACATCCAGTACACCACGTCATTCACCGCTATAATACATAAAAGTGTTGTTACCTTAACCCTACCAATGGGAGAATTTGAACCACTGACCTTGACTTGATTATGTCCGTGCTTAATATGTAGGCCTATAATTAAAGTGGCAATCGTTTCTCTGTAGCGTGAGACGTGTGGTTCGCATAACGAAAAATATAATTACTGCCAAGCAATGAAGAAATATAGCATGTACTCATCTTAAGCAAGCTGACGATAAAATAGTTCATTTGCCAAACGTTACCCTACTGTTTCTAGATAACTAAAGAGGCGCTGCAAATTTTTGGCAAAAACTCATTGAATGACATTACCTTCGGAAGCCATTGAGATCACCTGGCAGGTGAGGTGGTGGGTGGAAGTAAGTCGTCACTCACTGAAAGGAACAAGTGGATCATCAGCAGTTGCCATAGTTTCACTATATGATCATTCAAACACTAGTGTTTCATTGCTGTATGTTCTGATGAGTTTTGAAGAAGTGTATGGGGTTGAGATATATTGTTTCTTGATTAAATTGCAAGGTTTTAAGAAGCCACAAAAGATGGAGATGGACACTGCAGCGGAAGAATACTAGAAATATCACCAGGAATGAGTCTGCATGGTTTTATCAATAATACATGCAATATCTGTAAGAAAATAGCGTTATTAAAACAAAAAGACTTTAAATATAAGGATATAAGCACATAATTAAATAAAAAAATACTCGGTGAAACCGTAAATAGTAAGATAGGAAGTTTGGAACTACTTCATTAATCGGATAAAGTTGTCACACGGCTCATTTTAGTCTCGGCACCAAGGAAGGACGATCGGCTATAAATACACTTGTCATGTAACGAGTCCTTTTATACATTTTTCGTATAGCAGCCGTGGTTTGAACGTGATAGCATTACGGTAGGTCTTCTGTGGCATATAGAAATTTCGTTAAAGTATCTTAAAACGGTCAAATGAATTACAAGTGAAACCAAAAACTAGGTATCGTTTACATTTTTGTTACATGTTGTGGAGAGGCCTCTAACACTATTCTAGGCTACAAAGTCATCATTCCAGTATCATGGCATCTGGAGAGGTCAGGTGGTGTTACCGTTGCATAATTACGTGATATAATTAACCCATCATCCGGTTTTCATCGAATAAACTGCTGTATTTGCTAAGACAAGTGGTGAAAAGAAAATCTGATTGTTCCCTTGGCACGATAACTGTTCATTGCAACCAACAATTTTGTCAAGCCCCAGTAAAATAAAACATGAATTAGTTTTGCCCTAATGAATTTTGTGAATTAGAATAATTGTCAATAATGGGTAAGTTA
>NC_087210.1:9923330-9930726 GCF_015104395.2 Macrobrachium nipponense | reverse complement strand
GCTATCGAGGTTTAAAACCTCATCTTCAGGGTGAAAAATGACAAGGATGAGAAATCACTAAGAATTACATTCAAATGAATTGTCTTACTTTTTAAAAGCTTCAGTAAAAACATATAATAAGACGAACATCACATACAAACTAAAAATTAAAAATTACGAAAAAAAAAACTAAAACAAATGCTAACACATACAAAACAGAAATAAAAATAAGATGAAAGGTAAACAAACTACCACACTCCAAATAAATGGCTAACGACCCACTTTATGTACCTACTATGAAACTATACGATAGCTAGTTGAATACCGGGCGAGTTTTTGTTCAATTCCGGTTTCATCCTCTTAATAAACAGTGACTCTGAAATTAAAAGGTCCAGTCTATTTGAGCAAAATGACAGTACTCTAAAATCCAGGTGAGTGGAAGGATGGTCCTGTGCTAAACTGAAGATGAGGTTTTAAACCTCGAAAGCCTGTTTAATTAATGTTCTTCCTAGTCTTGACACTATTATTTATCATCAAGCTAAGATTTCCAAGTAGCCGCCCAAATTACTGAGACTACACACACACACACACACACACACACACACACACACATATAAATATATATATATATTTATAATAATATATATATCTATATATATATATATATTTAAAGATAAAAATGTCCATGAAACACTATTTGAACGTTGCAACCATAAGTTTCGAGCGCTTCCTTCTGTGCTCCTGACCACTGGTAAAATATGACATAGGATGTCTTACAAGAGTAAATATACGAAGGATATGTAGCAGTGGCAGTAAAATACATTCATATACGAATATATAAATATGTATACACACACACACACACACACACACACACACATATATATATATATATATATAAATATATATATATATATATATATATATATATAATTATGTGTGTTTGTATGTTTAATATGAGGTGACGAGAGAATGTATGTAAAGCGAGTAAGTGCATTATGTAATTCGATTAGATAAATGTATAAGAAAATGGAGCGGTAAAAGTACTGTTTTATCCTTCTTGTGGTCAGGTCGGCAAACTTGACCTTGTTGTGATTTCTCGGGATGCGGGTTCGATTCCCGCTACCGGACATAAGAATTCTTCATATTCCTTGCATTTGGATCTAAGGTTTTGTAGAGGCAAGCGTATGCAAAAGTGTGAAGAATACTTGAAGTTAAGAGGGCGTTGTGGCTATTGCAGTTACAGACACAATTATATGCATGTATAAAATACATACACATAAACTTTATATAAAGCATATATGTAATACTAAATACACATGTATAACAATACTTTCAGATATGTTATAGTACGTATATATCTATAGATATATATATATATATAATATATATATATATATCATTATATGATAATATATATATATTAGTATCATATATATATATATATATATAGTATATATATATATCTTATATATATATACTTAGTATACTAGTCTATGTGTGTATGTATATATACATATCATATATGTATATATTATATTTATCTGATAATTATCTGAAGTCTTTAATGGAAAAGTTTTTAATTCTTTTCCTTGTTTCCTACTTTTTGGGACCATGAGCAAAAGGGAGGACGCCTATCTCTGAATGCGCCTTTATCAGCAACAGCGCCATGAGAGAGAGACATGGCAATGATAACGAAATAATTAATTATTCGCTTCTGATATGCCTGCGTCCAGAGGAAGAGCGCGAGTTCCCCCTTTGGTTCGAAGAAGGCGCCTTGTGAGAAAATAATATCTCCGTGATGATTCTCGGCGCAGGAAATGTGAGGTCGTTTGCTAGAGATTTCCCACAAGAAATGGACGGACATTTTATGAGTATTTTTGAATGACTTGAAAATTTTTCTTTTTTTCATTCTAACTCATTCGGGAGGGTTCGAAGGAATTTTCGATGACATTTTTCTTCAACTTGCATATGCATTATGGACAGAATGATCTTGTACACATGAATGGCATGATAACTTCGAAGGTATGCATTAGGCATTAAACATTGAATACATAATATATCCATTCTCATCGTTGTGGAAGATAGCTTACGTTTATTACTTTCATTGATCCTGTTGCCGACACATCAGTCAACCGACTTCCAAGTTTATGTAATTTGATAAATGATACACACACACACACACACACACACACACACACACATATATATATATATATATATATATTATATCTATATATATATATATATATATATATATATATATATATATAGATATATAGATATATATAGATAATATATATTATATTATATATATATATATATATGTGTGTGTATGCACATACACACAACGCATATATATATATATATATGATATATATATAAGATATATTATATTATAGATATATAATATATATACATACATATATATATATATATATATATATCTATATATATAGATATATATACATATATATATATTGTGACGAAGTGCCAAGTATCTGGTCACTAAACTTACCATTCATTAACTGATACCTCACGAAAAGCCAGACACCTGAACCCTCATCACAGGTATAAAACGACTGAATACTATAAAGGCAACAGTGATCCCTTAACAACTTACCAGTATTGCAGAAAATCAGGACTAAGTTCTTCAAAACAGGTGTGAGGTATCTTGTAATAATTAAATTAATCAAAGGGCATCACGCCTCAACAACTTAAAGTCTAAGTATTTTCCTGATTCAGAAGTCTGAGTACTTCCCTGGTTCTAAGTCACTTCAAGTAAATGAAGGAAAACAGATCAATTACCACTCTATGTTTCTACCTAACATCTATATAAATAACAAATCAAATATACTGGTGTAAGATAAAGAAAACACTTATAAAAATCTTAAATACAAAAATCTATTATCAAACTCAAACTATAAGTGAGACTCACAATATCAGGGAAATTACTGTTACTTGAAAAACAAAGTAAAGTTTTATACAATACTTTGAATAAATTAAGTAAAATTAAAGTTAAAATCAATTTATCACAAAATTCAAGAAAATTAATTCAATCAAAATTCAAAAGCGTAGGCAATAATTGAAAATCTGAAATCAATTCACAAGTGCCAAACAATAATAAAACTTGAAAAAAAAAGTCTAACTTGAAAAAATCTAATAAATGCAAATTAATTCACAAGTATTAAATTTAATTAAATGTGGAATGATTAAACAATGAAAATAACTAAGTCAATTAAAATTGTGAATGCAAATGAAAGTACAGAATAATGTGGGCAATATCAAAATAAAAAGGCTCACTTCAACAAGAAAATGAACAAATGTAAAAAAATGAAACAAACACAAAACACAAAAATTTGCAATGTGTAAAAGTGTAAATCTTTTCACTCAAAACATTGTAACCATCAGTTTTTACCAAACCTTCATAACCATCTGTTATTAGTTATTAGTTAACCACTGTTCCTACCAGTTATTAGTTGCAACTAATAAAAATATAACAGACTACCTTTTTGGTATACCACTTCTTTCTTTCTTGCAGCAGCTTGTATCACACTTTCACAAAAACCAGGCGCCATTACTTAAACAATGTTTGTTCAGATTCCACAAAAAAACACTATTTAACACTAAATAACCTCTAAGAAATATCAAATATGATGGAGAGAAAGAGAGAGAGAGAGAGAGAGGAGAAAGAGAGAGAGAGATGTGAACGGCTTTAGTATCTAAGATCTAATGAAATTCTTCTTCCTTGCGGAAGCTGGACTGGGGATGACACAAAACGTTTTTGCCACAATTCTTTCTAGAAGCTTCAAAATCTTACACAACTTTACATACAAAATGTGTAATCTGCACGTGGCTTTAACAAAGACAAACACGTATGAGACGATTCTGTTAAAAAAAGACAGGTACTCGACTTGATCGACCGAAGCAGAAGCCCTTATCTTATGTAATGACAGAATCTCAAAACACAAATGAAGTCTCGAGCTCGCTTATGAAACGTGTTGACAGATTAGGAGAGCAAACTAAGATCTCAGAGTTTCTCTAATCTCACAGTGCTGACATAATAGGGAAACAACCGTAGTTTTGAATGGACAAAGAAAATCTCTCTCTTTCTACATCTACGTTACATATATTATTCTTTTACATATTATGTGAAATCTGAACACACATCTAACTAGGAATCTGAAGAATGTTGCAAAATTCTTATACACAATACTTATACAGTCAAAGAGAGGGGATATATGCATTTTGAAAGTATCAATATATAATAAATATATATCTATCTATATCTATCTATCTATCTATCATATATATATATATATATATATATATATATATATATATATATCTATATATATATATATTATATATATATATATATATATATATATATATATAGTATATATATATATATATATATATATATATATATGCTTACCCTTAAATCCACGGTAGAAAGCTAAGTGAAACAGGGACTTGGAACAAGTACTTTTGTTGTATATTCTACGTATTCAAGTTCACGTCAGTCATTGTGAACTCGAAAATATAGAATATATACAACGAAAGTACTTGTTCCAAGTCCCTGTTTCACTTAGATTTCTATCGTGGATTTAAGGGTAAGCATGCCTATATTATATATATGTATATATATAAATTATATATAATATATATAGATATATAGTATATAATTTATATATATATATATTATTATGTACTTAACACAGCCCCACACACATATGTATATATATATATATATATATATATATATATATATATATATATATATATATATAATATATATCATTTATTAAATAAGTGCCTGTTTCCTTCTTACCTTTCTACCGTGGATTTAAGGATATTTTCAAGTACGTGTTCATTCGTGATACATGGGATACATACTTACATACGTAGGTACATGTATGTCATGTACTCACACACATATATATATGTGTGTGGTGTACACGCGCGTATCTGTATGTTTTAGTTTTTCCCGTCTTGGTGTTGTTAATGATTTACACAAGTGATGAAGTTCATTTCTCCCATTTAACTTTCAGTTATAGTTTTGCCTACATTACTGTACTTTCTGTGGAAAGAGCTTGATGTTTTGGATAATAATAAAGGACATAGATATGTATAGGAAAAAGGAGCGTACAATGTGATTGTTCCAGTAGCTATAATGAGCGATGTATTTAAAACAAATATTTGTTTGGCGTAGGTTCGGTTTTTTAAGAAAGGTTATGATCGTATTTATACAAAGCAAAAAATTTTATTCGAAATCTAAGATTTTATCTGCAATATTACTAAATTCTGTTCAGAAAAGGAAAATTGCAACACAAATACATATAATTGTTTTTGTATGAAATAAACGAAAACATTCGTGGGAACTGCATCGTTTTCTTAATAAACATTTCATGAAAAGTTTTGTAGCAATGTGCCACTTATGAATATACGTAATCTATTAACGCGGAACCGAAAACTCTTTTCCTTGACAAAAAAGATATATAAGTATGAAACGGATGAATATTCTAAGTGTAAATGGGTCCAGGTTACACATAGTACTTTAACTCACATTAGACTAATTTATAATGGGTTATGGGAACCCACGTCCTTCCCCGTACCAATTGAATGTTATGTGCCATGTAACACAATTCCAAATCAGGTGAATGTGAATTAGGTTGTGTATTGAGAGTTTATTGGAATCGAATCGTCCTCTCTCCGTGTATCAAAGCATAAACCCAAGTTGTGCAAGAGGTACGTCGCCATGTGAATGCTTAGCCTGAATAGTAGCCATGAGAGATGATTATAAACCGAGAAACAGGTAAAATGCTATACTTTTTTATAATGGTAGGTTGTTTTCACCTGAAGGAAATTTTTATGCAGTAAAAATTCGTACAGTATCCTAGAATATATGGAAGTTTTTTATGATACTGCATTAAATACATTTATTTGTATTTGAATTGTTGTAATACAATTTATGTTACCCATTAGGCTGAAGGAACAGATGTTGTGTTCAGGTAAAAACAGGAGACTTTATTGAAACAATCTGCTTATTTGCATAGTATTTAATTAGAATTTCTAACAAAGGCAACATTAACTAATGCACTGTTTTATTTTTCATCGTATGTTAAATCTGTGCGCAACGTGCAAAGGTAACCACAAACATAAGTGAAATTTTATATATATATATATATATATATATATATATATATATATATATATAGTATTTATATATATATATATATATATATATATATATATATATATATATATATATATATATATATATATATATATAGTATATATATATATATATATATATATATATATATATATATATATATATATATATATATATATATATATATATATATATATATCTTAAAGGCACTAGTAGCAACATATAATATTAAAGAGTGGGGTTGATAACCTTAGCTCTTGCCGGTTAGAGACAGATGCAAAACGCTGGATTCCTCGAAGATGCTGAGATTAAAAACAAATAGGAGATCAGTGACCCATTCCAAAGATCAAGAATGTCATATATGTAGCGTGCATGCATCTGTGCGTGGATTGGTGAATGAGTTCGTTACACGTGTCACAGAAAATGACATATAATCTCTGGTATGTAAATAGGCAGAGAATTGGACGGCCAACTGTCAAAGTAGACAAGTGCTCTCGGTGTAGGAGGGACGTTGGAGGTCCATCGAACAAGGTAAAGTAAAAGTGAAAAACTTTAGAAAAGTTAACATTTGAAGCGACAATTACTTTAGGTCTAGAGAAAGGGTAGTGAGGTGAGATACACATTTTTTATTGACAAACTTTAATGTTTCGTGGTGCGATAATTATGGTCTCTTTATTTCAGATGGATTTGAAGTCACCATATAGAAAAATGGGATTTCTCAAGACTATTTTTTGACTTTGATAAACTATGAATGTTTGGACAGAGAGAAAAAAGGGGGTACTTACTTGAATATGATTTTGAGAGGAATATGATAGTTTGACGTTTCTTTTTGGGGTCATTCTTAATTTATTTTATTCCATTTTCATGTTAGCTAATTTTGGGAAATAAAACGTATCTTTTTGTAACAGAGAGAGTTTATATTAGCCTAGTTCGAAACTTTGATTTCCAGCCAACTTCAGAGATGGCATCTACCATGAAAAGGTAGGCAACGTTACCGGTTAGGTAGGTTTGTTTTTTTAATATGTTTAAATGAGTGTCATTTGACCTCTTTATATATATATACATGTATATATATATATATATATATATATATATATATATATATATATATATATATATATATATATATATATATATGTTTATATATCATGTTTTCCTCTTGTAAATTTATAAATATTCAGATATGAAGAGTTGCTATGTGAAGTTTTGTGAGTGCGAGATTCATTCATCAATGTTGGT
>NC_087210.1:9908330-9918330 GCF_015104395.2 Macrobrachium nipponense | reverse complement strand
GAAGAAGGTGAAGTAAATCGCACCTGAATGACGATGGAAAAATATGGAATATTAAAGAAAGTGAAGAGGGGAATGAAAAGTAAAGAGAAAAATAGCGATAGGAACAATGAAAATTAAAGCAAAGATTAGGAATAATTTTTATAAGAAACGTTACCTGTTACGATGCTTTGTCTCTTTGAGATAAAGAGTGTCTGATTCACCGTAGAGCGATTGAATAGGATTTCATTCGGACCCAAGTTACATATACAGTTCTTAAAATCGCCAAGTAAAATCCCAATGGTTTTTCAAAGTGAAATATTCCAAGAATTGAACTTTAACTGTTAGCTAATGCTATTCAAGATTTTGTGACTAAAACAGTTCTTTTAAAGAGAATAGAATTTGGTCAAAGATTAGGATTTTATATTTTGGAGGTAAGTATATTAACGATTGAATAGTATGCAATTTTCAGGAGCAGGGTGGGGACACCTGAAGAATACCTGAGAGGTTTGTGTTCATAGTGTAAAAATATTTCTTACCTGAACAAATGAAAATAATTAGAATTTGTGGGATTGAAGGTGAAGAGTTTAGAAAAAGAGAACGTATGGAAAGACTCGTATAGGGATAGTGAAATAAACAGGACTGTGGTTTAGGATTAGATGAAAGGTAATGAAAAACTTGCCTAACCGGTAGGATTACTCGAGGAAGTGAAACGTAGGAAAGCCTCACTTCTGTGTTGGTAGATGTTTAATCCTAAATTATAAAAATTTCATGGAGTTTCAAACCTACACTGAAATGGATCGTTAAAAATATTATTGTAAATTTTCACATTTACATAATTATTATTGAAAATAATTGCATAAAACCCGATAAAAGTGTTCAGTTGCCTTCTCGCACATATTCTAATAACTATTCAGTTGTTTCCTTGTGGAATCTATTCTTTCGTTTTCAGTGAAATTCATTAAAATGTCTACAGGGTAAGAGAGGAGACAGAGGAATCAAGAAAATGACCATTATGAATCCATTAACTTCCACTTCCTTATTAATTTTGTGGACTAGTGAATGTAACCTTTCAAGGGCTTTATTTTAATAATAAATAAATTAGTACTTCACAAGATTCTCTTAAAGAAAAGGAGAGCGTTTATCAAATAAAGGCGGTTTATTATTTGGTTCCTAACTCGACTATAAACCAGAGGAGAGAGAGAGAGAGAGAGAGAGAGAGAGAGAGAGAGAGAGAGAGTCATTTACAAATGCACCCCAGCAACAAAAGCCCTTCCAAGCTTCCCCTCAAGCTGGCGTTTACCTTGTAGCGAAGTAAATAAGTTGGCCGGATGTCATCGCCTCATTCGGTATGAAAAGGCCTCTTTCGCTTTCAGTTCCTCAACAATCGAGTCTTGTCCCTTCGGGGATTGTTGTTAGAACCCGAAGTTGCTTTCATGTATTATTAAGCAGAGTTATCTTCGAAATTCCGTGGAGGCGGTTTTTTGTTTCTCCGATTGTCTCTTTTTAATTTTTTTAACAATATATTACTTTACTTCCTTTTTTTCAGTTTGAAAGAAGCTACTCTGTAAAACTTGAAAATTTTAGTTTCGGTTTTCAAATGTTTATCTTGTAAATAACCAATATTTAATATTAATAGGATGCACATAGAAGCTTCAAACATAGTATCGGTGTACAATTTTGAATCGCCCCCTTTATTTAGAAATGTCATTTAAAAATTGAAACTTTTAAACATATATAAACACATTTTTCGGTTAAAGGTAAGCCTTACTTTACCATTTACTATTATTGATCCCATGACGGAATGTTCTCGTTGAATGTTCATTTGAAGAAAATGAACCTTCTTTAATTAACAGAGAGAGAGAGAGAGGAGAGAGAGAGAGAGAGAGAGAGAGAGAGAGAGAGAGAGAATATTCTCTCTCCCTGTCTCTAAGCCCAATCTCAAAATGTGCATTGACGCATCCAAAGGGATGGCGATCATTAATATTAGTCATATTAAAGTTTTGATTTAGAATTGCAGGTACACAAAACAATAATTCAAGTGGGAATGACACCTCAACTGAAAGAGATACAGTAGTGATAACCTGAGAAATCACAGTGAAATATAAAACGGAGAAATGTTAGACAAAAAATGTTAAGCTACCTTTGAGTGTATATTATAATTTTTCCAATCTGATTCACAAAAAATGAAACGGAAGGGAAAGCTGTATTGATGATTCATTTCCTCCTCTAACTACATAAGTGTATTTTGGAAATTTCATCATCCTTCATTAAAGGCTTCATTCAGTTAAGCCAGATTATTACTAAAAGGTCTGAAAATGATCGCTCATAACCCACCCCGCCTTTTTTTATTTACTCACAACTTTCAAAGAAAATGAGTGTTGGGTTTTTTAAAACTTAAATCAAGGCTTTGCTTTTAATGTTTCTAACATATTGCTTGTCTGATTAGTGACTATTATTATTATTTTATTATTATTATTATTATTATTATTATTATTATTATTAGAAGGAAAGCTGGATTGATATATTAATCATGGAGGTTGGAGATTTCCTACTGGCACATTCCCCACTCGCCATTGGGGGGTGGGGGTGTGTTTGTGCCTCTCTCTCTCTCTCTCTCTCTCTCTCTCTCTCTCTCTCTCTCTCTCCTTTGTATTTTGCGCCGGCTGGTTTCGGCTGCTTCTCCCGACGATTGTCAGGTGAACCTCAGTTTCTTTAAGAGTATTCATGATGGTATTTTTTTTCATGATGTGCAACTCATAACTTCTAAATTTTAATTTCGTGATCAGCATTCATCCTTACATCATCTTTGTTGTTTTAGCCAACACTCTCATATCTACTACATTTTTGCCTCTGTATTTATTCCATCAAAGTCTTATCACACAACTACTCAGGCGCAGTAAGGTATATCACAGCCATGCAGATTTTACAGTCTCATCTGCTACCTTTGCCGTTGTAAACCTGAGCAGTGATTACTCCTCTCACTAATCTCTTTTGATGCTTTCTCTCATTCAGGCATACCTTAAATATCATTGTTAGGTACTTAATCAATTTCGCTCCACCATTTCCCACTTGTAATCTCGTTAACTAATTTTTTTTATACGACCTCGTATTACTTCATCACATCCTGACAATCACTTTCTGAAGCATACTACAAAAATTGGGCTCGAACATATAGCTCTTTTATGGCAAAGATATGTCTTGTAAAAAAATACTCATTCCCTCGACCCAGAACCGCGTTCCCTTTATGTAGCTCTTTCCGTTTGCATTTTTTATTCAGATACAATTATTGATCAATGACTGCTCTCAGACTCTATTGCAAATAGAGCAACTTATTTCCCAAAGATTTGCTGACATTTCCTTTTTATACTCACAACTCGATCTCTCTTTCACTCACTTCTCTATTCAAAACCTCACCCATCATCCCATATATTTGCACTTGACCTTCACTCTTGTGAAACCATACTTAAAAAATCTGTGAGTTTCTTCTTTGTAAACTGGTCTCTGAAAATATACGGAGCACTGTATTTTCAAATGGATAACAAAGTTCCCATCTATTATCTTGGGTAAGAGACCTCGGAAATATCCTTGAAAGAGTCAAGCTCCCACCTGTCATGCAGCCGAAGGTTTCCGTCCTTCAGTAAAATGGAAAATTTCAAGGAAACTCGACTTCTTTCATCACAGAGAGTAAGGTCTGTCTCGTCTTACAGTTCTCAAAAGTATGTTTCGCTTTTGTAGCATATCCCCTTCTTTTTGAGTCATACATCTCGATCGATTAATTTTTTGGTAATAATCGTCAATTTGAATTTAGTTCTTTTTGTCAGCTATACCCTGTCTCTAACTAGGGTGTAATCTCTCTCTCTCTCTCTCTCTCTCTCTCTCTCTCTCTCTCTCTCTCTCTCTCTCTCTGTACACAGGCTATGCTCCATTCATTAACATAAAACCCAGTTCTTGATTTGCCGAGACATCCCTCGCAATCTAATTCACTTGTACTAATTATCTTAGTGTCCCTCCTTTTGATCGTTCACTTGATCCCTCCCATTTTCTTTTCATTTACATATTAAACCCTGGCGCAAGATAATTGAGTTCTAGAAGGTACAAACCGTTCTGGAAAGCAAAATTCTTATCCCTGCACAATGTAGTACCCGACTCCACTTATGAGCAAGTCTTTCATGTTTCCCTGTTGGAATTTCCTAGATGCTTTTTCTCTTTTCTTGTAACGAAGTCTTCCCTTATTCCCTTTGAACTTTACGTTTGCAAGTTTCTCCTTATTTCTTTGCATTGTGTTCCGATTCCTGTCTTTCCAAGTTTCTGTCTTGATTGTATTTTCTTGTATCCAAATGCAGCCTTTCTCACAGTTTTTTTATGATATAATATTTCTTATTCAGTTGTTATTACCTTTAACTATATATCTCTAATTGATGCTTAATTTCATTCTATCTTTTCCTTTCGACATAATTTGACCTTCTGCCTTACATCACAGTGACTGCGTCTAGTTTCTTTTCATCCTACGTAATTATCATTCCCATCCAAAAACCAAAATAAAAAATATTCCATCAATTAGCCATTACCTTGCTCAACCATTTTTTTTATTTTCTTCCTTTCCTTCCTCTTTTAACGAAGCTTTAAAATTAAGATCTTTTGATTATTATGACCATCCATTGGTCTTCCATTACAAGAGCTTCTGCCCTTCATGTAAAAAGGGTACCTAACCGATTAATGTCTGATGATAAACAAGGAGACCTTTTCTGAACGTTGATTCGAACATGAGACTTGGCTAAGGAAAAAGTTTAATGTGCAAGAAGACACATATGTACAAGGTACGCATGCATCAATACGCGAGCTTACTTGCAAGAGTTATTCATAAGGTTAAGGCACTACAAAAAAAAAAAAAAAAAAAAAAAAGTCAAAGAACGAGTGAGCATATTCTCATTTTTTTTATTACACTACTCCTCTAGAACAAGTTTTCTATCAGGATTTTTGTTCATCTGTTAATATTTGTTTTACTTCTCATTTCTAATTCCGTTTCTGTATGAAAGCTCCACTTCAAACACTGATCTGATTAGAAAGAATAACAAAAATGTTACAATTTTGCTTCATTTCTGATAAGAAATTGTAGCTTTTTTCTCGTGTATTTCCTAATTCTAAAGTATAAATTTCTCTAAGATATTGTTTCAACATGGTAATAGACGCTTTTCAGTAAACGATTTTTAACAAGATATTGTATATAAAACTGTTTTCGGATGAGATTACTAACTTATTGCCTTCTCCATCTGGGGTTGCATCTTACAACAGTCGACTACCTCTGAGGTACAGTATTCACTAATCAGGTCAAAAAATGATTGTATTTAATTACATATAGTTTTCATTGTAAAAGATATATACGTTAAAATATTGACTTTACAAAATATGTAGTGCCAAATACCAAGTGTGCAACGCTGAAATTCCATTGGCTAGGTAACTATAGATACTTTAATCAGTATTATTAATGATAGTATTTTGTAACAAAATTAATGGAAGTCAATTAGAACTTTTTTGAATTAGTAATACCAGTTTTCATCAAGGCTTAGGCTTGACTAATCTGGCCACTTATCTATCTTTACGGATGTTTAAGGAATTGTTTCTGTACTCTAAAACTTTTGATTGAAGTGGGCCACTGATAGATAACACAAAACCTCTTACTCTTTGCATAGTTAAAGGCTGGTTTTACTGTGCCTTAATTCTTGATTTATTGAGGAATTAATACGTGTATACCAATACCTATCTCACACACACACACACACACACAACACACATATATATATTATATATTTTATTTATAATATATATATATATAAATATATATATATATAATATATATATATATATATATATATATATATCTATATATATATATATATATATATATATATATATATATATATGATATATATCTATATATATATATATATATTATATATATATATGTGTGTGTATGTAATGTGTGTGTGTGTGTTTGTTTGTGTGTGAGTGTGTCCTATACAAAGATATATATATATATATATATATATATATTATATATATATATATATATATATATATATATATTATATATATGTGTGTGTTGTGTGTGTTTGTGTGTGTGTGTTGGTGTGTGTGGTGTTGTGGTGTTTGTTTGTGTGTGACTGTTGTGTGTGTGTGGTGTGTGTAGTGTGGTGGTGGGGGTGTGTGCTGTGTGTGTTTGTTTTTTGTGTGTGAGTGTGTGCCCTTATATACAAAAGATAAATAACCAATGGGAAACATAAGACCTTACTGATAGCGCTACTAAGTGTTTTTTTTTATCATTATTAATCAGCCCCTTGACTTTATATTGCCTCCACATACAAGAAAGACCTAATTTAGTTAAGAAAAGTTTTAATTACATTGCTAACTTTGAGAGACAGTGTAATATCCTCAAACGGTTTAATGAAGGTTTATAGAAAAGAAGAAAGACGCAGTTATCTTAGGTTCTGACTGGATAAAAAAAAAACTCTTACTATAAAATAAAAGGCTGGGTGTAATTTTCACTCTACTGTAACAAAAAATGGGAACATAAATTTGAGTGGAATTATTTTCCTAACGAGAAGGAAAGATTCATCAGTCTCTTAAAGTACTGAATAGGTATGCTTCCCTCATAAAAGGACAGCTGTATTTTTTGAAAATAAAAAAGCTTCTGATCTCTTACAGGAATTCAAGAAGAAAGTTTCCTAGAGAACTGCCCTTTTCTTTTAGTCTAGTTCTCCTGTCTTATTTTACGTTTGAATGACGAGGAAAACATGAAAACCGTAATTTTTAATAATTTTTGCTAAGGTATCTTCGACTCTGGATCCGAGCTGTAACCTCCTTCCCGGTGGTCTTACCAATGCTATCCTATTTCTTATGATTCCTTGCTTTGGCCAGCAGTAGTAAACATTTCTTGGCATGTTTCGTTCCAGTTTTGTGGTTTTAATCCATTTTATGTTTTCCCTACAATCTAGATTCTTCTGGGATTAATCCCAGGGCTCCTAGGATAATAAGAACTACTTCCAATTCAGTTGCCATTTTTTTTCCTTTTTTGCATCACTAGATCTTGGTATTTTCGTACCATTTTTATTAACTCTTGTATTACATGGTTTGACACCATCAATCAGAGATACTTTCCGAGTCTTCATCAACAGGTATAGGTTTCATTTCGTGCATGTATGGCAAGCTTAGTCCTTTCAATTATAGCCACGCAGTAAGATAATAATTTCGTTTTCCAATACTTTCTTTGATATTTGGCTTTATCAGATGTCTGTACATGGTAGGCTATAACTCTTGCAGATCTCCCAGTGTAAGGCCCTCATGATTGTGTCATGCCTTTTTTTTTTGTATTCCTTTCATGCTTATGCGAGGCATTCACTTCTGGTGAGGTTGAAATTTGCATTTGGTTTGCATTTAAGGCACATAGGTTACATAGGTTATTAAACTATCAATGAAAAACATTTAAAAACGAACATTTGATTTCTATCTATTTCTGTATTGGATGAACCAATATCCTTCGAATTAATAACCACGGAGGAAAAAAGGCGAAATACTCAGGTAAAGAAATGATTTCATGTGTGAAAATGCAGAACACTTTAAATTTAAAATTATCTTTCGGTTTCCTTTGACCAGTCTTTCCAAAACTAGGAAAAGGCAATAACTCTCTCTCTCTCTCTCTCTCTCTCTCTCTCTCTCTCTCTCTCTCTCTCTCTCTCGTTATATAAACAAATAGAATAGCGAAGCGGCATAGACAAATAGAATCCAAACGCATTCAGTCATATCTTCGTCCCAAGACGGTGAAACGATGTTATAAAACTCTCTCTCTCTCTCTCTCTCTCTCTCTCTCTCTCTCTCTCTCTCTCCTCACTTCCTGCACTCACCGCCAACCCTGATATGCTCACGAATTTCTGTAAATTCTTTCTGGAAACATTTTCTGTCTTGGGAGGAATCTTGCTAAAATCTTTTGGGTATTTCGCCTTTGTGTCGGAAACCTGATAACGAGAGGTATTTCGAAAAGGTTCTCTCTGTACATCTGGTTACTGTGTGCCAACAGCGCCGGTCACTGTCGCTGTTGGTTCTTCGAGCTGTGTAAACCCTTAATCCTTATAATTTTTGTATGCTGTAACATACAGCACTGAAACCAGCATTTTTATTATGAATAGTTGACGAACGTTTACGTTGCAGTTGATAATAGAAGAGAAAAGGCCTTTCAGCAAAATTGGTTTCTAACTTCTTTTCTGAAGACATACATGGTTGAACAATGTTCAAAATACTGTTCTTAGGTCTTGCTATTTTCATCCTAATATACAAATAGAAGAAAATGAAAATAGAGATATTGATTTTAAGTTGCATAGTGTCAGCGTTGCTGTACAAATGTCAATAATCCTCAGGATATTAAGAATACAGAACATTTTCACCGGAAGCGTGAAACTCTAATATTTGCCAGGTCGTAAGTTAGAAAAAAAAGGCATAAAAATACAGACTCTGTTGGTGCAGAATCCAGGACAAAACAGCCTATGTATTTAAATTTCATTAACTATCTTAATTAACAAAATATTTATGGTCCTAAGATTAAGATGTGTATATTCAAAGCTACAAGCGCTACTTCTCATGTGATGGACAAAAACAATTTAGATTAGAGAGCTTCATTTGTTGGGGCTGAATTCCGTCTGCATATATATATATATATATATATATATATATATATATATATATATATATATATATATATATATATATACTATAATATACATAATATATATATATATATATATATATATATATATATATATATATATATAGTTATCCATGTGTGTACGGACCTCTACCGATCACTCCATGAAATTCAAGTCTCACACGCCCTTGTCATTAAAATACTCCTGATTATTTTTCTATTTACTGTCATCAAAAACAGATATATAAGCCACGTCAAAAGCGACCAGGTTTTTACTTACTTGCAATGATTGCAGTATTATCAAATCACTTTATGAAAAATATTCGCAAGAAAAAATGTTGAACTATAACATATTGAAAAGCAACTTTCCTAAGCAATAAACTCTTGTATGAAAACGCATTATGCATTCCTTGAATAAAATTTGATGAGTGCGATGACACGGTATATACAACATGCATGGCTTTTGAATGAATCAGTTGGACAGGTTGTGCATTTATTACAAGCGTTTATGTCCAATACTCAGCTGAATCTAAAGTGCGAGAGTTGCACTTTATATATCCTTGGGACAGAATGCTGTTATTTAGTTTTATGAATTAGACTGATAATAACAAAGTTATTGCCGAGACGTTTTTGTGTTTTTTGATCACACAAATAAATCATTAAGCCTTGTCACATATTTTACGACCTTGTTCCATAGGATACAACAAAGAATAGACCTATGCAGATAGTGCATATAGAGAACACCAAGAAGAATGTGTCAAGTTCTTATATCTGAAAACTGGAAAATTCAAAGGAAGATAAATATATTAAGCCATGTATACAGCGAGTGTAATGACTGTTAAGACAGCCGCAGATTTATTTATGAAATACCCAGGCTGTAAAGAAAAGAGGAGAGTACCTGTTGAAAGGAGGAATGTCTACACAATAATAACATAGCAAGAATTAGAAAGACGTTACTGTAAGGAACATGTTTGTTAGGTCAAAATTAAAGGCAGGAGACGGCAGCTTGACTAATGTATGAAAAGCTGACGAACACTTGAAATGTGCTTAAGAATGAATTAGTGGTGTTTTGAAGCAGAATTAATTTTTAAAAATGAAGTGAAGAACAACATTAGGCATTGATAGCATCGCTGCAGAGATGTTTTAGCTAAACCATAAGGATGAGGGTACAAAGCCTGATAACTACGAATTAGTAATAATAACTTTATTTCAATACCAAGAAAAGGTGATTTGTCGAAAAATATGTTAACTACTGAGTCCTAGCATTTACGTTGGCCGGAATGGAAATGTTTATTATTTTAATCTTAATAAGATGCTAAAGGAAATTGA
>NC_087210.1:9865830-9903330 GCF_015104395.2 Macrobrachium nipponense | reverse complement strand
AAGAGGGCTGACGTCGCAGCATTTTAGGCTTTGCTGGTGAATAAGTTATGAAATGATGTAATCAGCGGCCTCATAAACAATTTACCATAAAAAAAAAAAAATATGAATCACGTGAGAAGGAGCCCTGGAAAAGATGGAATATCTCTCTCTCACTCTCTCAGGAATGATGGACTTTTGTTCTCATGCGAAAACGTCAATTTCCTTCTAAAAAGGCCTGACTCACCAGTACCTTGATGTTACAAAAAAAAAAAAAAAAAAAAAAAAAAAAGGGTGGCGGGGCGGGCGGGGGGGCGGGAAACAACTCTTGTGCAATACGTTAAAAGTGTCCCTCTTCCACTCCCGTTCGTTATCTACAGTACACTTTTCACTCATTCTATATCCATCCTTAACCTATATAGAGGTATGAGTCGCCCCACAATCTAAGCTTTTATTAACCATGTTAGCCATAATCTTTCTTGAAATTAATTTATGTTTTGTTTATTTCTTGATTCTTTCAAACTCACTGGTCTTGTGATTTTCATCACTGCCACTATATCTTTACACTTGGGAGAATGAACTCTTTCACATTCCGACCACAAGAAATTTGACATTACATTACCTAAATAATTTTACTGAGCACGTTCCATTCCACTTCTATTAACAGTAGTTTCAAAAGAGAACACGATCGCCACACAACCTTCACCTTACAATTTCCATTTTCGTCTTATTAGTTCATGAAAATTCCACTGAAATATTTCTTTTTATAACGCACATTTCAAATACTTGATCCGCAAACCATCTTGTTTGTTTAAATTGCATTAGTATTTTCTTTTCAAGCCTTCCGTATTTGTTATTTTGTTCCAGACACTTACAGCATTTGCTTAGCAAACAATCTATCTCATGTTTTGCCTTTGTACTTCTTAAATTTCCTACCTTTATCTTTCTCTCGCAGGAAACGATATCTTGGTCAGCTACTCAATTGCACGTTTACCACCATAATGCAGCACTTAATTTTTTTTTATCTTACCTGTTTATAGATGTTTCTGTATTTATTACATCCTCAACAGTGAAGTGCACAGTCATTCTCGTACATCAACTCTTTCAACAATGGAGCCAGTTATTGTTGCCTGTCATGTATCGATCACTAACATTCTTCACGGATTGGATTGATGTACATCCTTAATTATAACATCCATACACCAGTTCTTATTGCTTTCATAACATTTCCTGACTTTTGTTTTAATTAATACTGAACCATTAACTACACATACCCGCAAACAAACCATGTTCTTCTAAGCACTGTGCCATTGAACCTTTGACTTTCTCTCTATGTACAATATGATGCAGTGTAGTTCTTACATTTTTGTTTACCTTTTGTCTGCGCACAACTCATAGTTCCTTATCAAAGTTCATTGTCATAATAGAATTTTTACCTGTATTCCTGGCAATCTTCTTCCACTGAAACTATGCGTTATTTCCTCATTTTTCACAATTAAGCAATATTCAGAATTATCTATAATAACCCTTTTTCGCAGCGCATTAGCTTTTTGTTACCTCTAATCACTGATAATACAAATTTTGCTTTAATATTTTATTCTGCATTTTCTCTTTTCTTAAATATTTTTAGAGAGCGCTTCTGAAACCAAGTACCAATATGTTTAACTGGCAGGTTCTATCAAAATATATCCAAAAATAAACATAAGATAAATTTAAAGACTTTTTTGAAAACATAGGTGATTTTGTATTATTTGGATATTATAACAGTTTTGTGACGGAAAGTCCACAGAGATATGAGATATTTTTTATTGTGTAAAATCATTGTTACAAACAATACCTGATAAACCAAGGTTTTTGGACTTCAAAACAGCACTCAAAATAGTGTTAAAACCAACGCAAAGTTGAGTAATATGGTACCAATCTAGTTCAAGTAGATTATCTTCACCACCGAGCCGATGACGCTTGAATGGCTAAAAGCAAAACGTTTATCTTTCTTCGACGTATCCAAGATTATCTCATAATCATCAACAAGAGTGTTTTCAATTATAATACGACAAGTGCTTTATGCAGTCAGGTCTAATGATATAGGAAAAAAAAAATCGATTCGTTTTGCCAATGGTCTCTTCAGCCACATAGTCAAAATGTTTAATGGTGATGTATATGATATTTAACTAGAGATGTATCGTAATAATCGGGATAAAAAAAAAATATTGTTTCTAGAACTAAGTGGATTGTCAGTCCAATGTTTTGTTTATAAAAATGCTGGTTTCCTAAAATCAAGTACTGTATCTTCTGCATATATATAACTTCATAACAAAAAATTTTGTACTAGTATTTACATTTGTTTTCAGAACTGATGGTTTATTCAATGTAGTACATGAAAGAGGCAAAAAACCTTTAACATGAACTACCCAAACGACACGGACTATATGAACTAAATAACAACACCCTTTATGTATTTTATATACAGCTTTTATAAGAACACGGCTGAATGGGCTAATAATGCTTCATGTAGATTTTTGAATAGATATGAATATTGTTACGCAGACATAGAAATGCGAGTTTGTTGAATAAATAACAAGAGTTAAAATGAGTACAGGTTGATACTAAGAAGTACATTTTTTGTCGGAATATCCATCTTCGTCGTTCAAAATTCTAAAACAGTTCCAGGGATAATTGATTCTCATGCATTGAAAATTAATATCAAAACTGGTTGCTAATTTCAATCATAATAATTATTCGAAGAATTCAGTAAGTGCATGATTAAATACACATACGGCTAGTAGCATTAAATTTCTAGTTATCTAGAGAGAGAGAGAGAGAGAGAGAGAGAGAGAGAGGATGCCGAGAGAGACGAGAGAGAGAGAGAGAGGAGAGAGTGAGAGAGAGAGAGAGAATAAATTGTTTTGAACCTGATACAGACAATCTCATGTAAAAGCAAGTGAAGTATTCCCTGAAGTGTTCCTTTAAATCGTATTATAGACATCTCGTTCGACTGAACGTAGCAAAAACTAAAGCGCCCAAAAACCTGGACTTTGCGTTCCATCGAACTTTTCGTCGGTTATTTCTTCGAAGCAAATTCCGAGAGCTCGTTTTCCTCCAAGGTTCCGTTCAAGCCATTCCGAGAGGACTCTTTCGTTCTTTACTCTTTCCTTAGTTCTTCGGATCTCATGTCTTTGATCTTACCATTTACCGACAGAGAAAGAGAGAGAGAGAGAGAGAGAGAGAGAGAGAGAGAGAGAGAGAGAGAGAGAGAGAGAGAAGAGGGGGGGGATTGAATCATAAAAGTTATATATTGCATGGCTGACTCGCGCAAACTACAGATTTCAAGAATTAGCCTTTTCATACCATGCTCCTACATCTCGTCATTGGTGAGGATCTCCATTCATAACGCTAAGAAAATAGTATTGAATAAGGTGTTTAATGGGATATCACGCTGTGCTCTTGATTCTAACCTGTAAATGTAATTCAGTATATTTGTATTAACGTGCTAATGACCTTTGTGATACAGGTAATGGCAATTGCATTCAAGCCGCAAAAAAAGAAAAAAAAAAAGAACAGCCACCAGAAGCCTTTAATTGCATAGTTATGGTCAAATACAAAATTCTAATATCCATAAGAAATTGCGTAGAAGCATAGTATTATAGTTCCACTAGATAATGTCTGTGGACAGAATGACAAAACCAATTTGAGGTACGCTGACGGTTAAAAAAAAGAAAGAAAGAAAAAAGAATTTCATGTTGGAATAAAAGCACACTTGGTTTGAAGACCAAATGTTCTTCCCTTTCCTTAAAAGCGGAGTCCATAGGAAATTTCCTGTGCAGATCTAAAAATTGAGATGTTTTAGTTGTATTGGAATGACTCGTGAGGACAATGTTGCAGCGGTCTTTCATTTGATCAGAGAGCATTGGGGTCACTAAGGTGTAACTCAAGGTCTATTATATACTACTTATGTAATTGTGTTGTTTATTTTTTTTTTAAAATCAAATAGTTTTCTTGTTTGTAATATTACATACTTTAAGTTTTGACATGCGGTTATCAATTGAAAACTAAATGTGGTCTTACTGTGCATTGATTAATAAATCATATATATATATATATATATATATATATATATATATATATATATATATATATATATATATATATATATATATATATATATATTTCTAAATCTAATGATAATTTGCAGTCACCTGCATAATATTGCCAAATTATTTGGCAACTGATGTTCCGCTGATGTGGGAAAAAGGTAGCTACGTTATTCTTGTTTGCTGGACCTATATCCCCTGAATTTATCTGCAAAAGCACAAGTAAATTATGAAACAAATAGGATGAAAAACTTATGAATTATGATAAAGTTGAAAACTTCAAGAACATAGCAGACAAAGGAGACAGAAATAGCCTTTTTTTTTTTTTTTAGTATTGAAAACGAGCTATTTTATTTTTAAGAAATAGGCCTTGCCCTTCATTGTTATCACTTTCGTCTCATAACTAGCTGCGTCTAAGTACACGAGGTCATCCTGGCATAAGGGTCATCTCCCTCCCTTATAACCAACACCCTCTCCTCTCCCCTTCGCCGTGAAAGCCTTACGCAGAGCTTGGCTCTTGGGCTAACTGGCTTTAACGATCCCAATTGATGAGGTTTACGAGCGACAGTAAACTCCCGCCAGATCGTTTGTGACGCCAATCGAGTTCGTTTACGTTGAGGCTTTTGTCTCCGAGAGATGATTGAGGAGAAAAATTGCAAAGCTTTTATCTTCAAATGAAAGTCTATTGTCTCTTTTCTCATAGAGGTTTTTTAATGCGCTTTGATTCTGTGACTAGGCAGAGTCGGAAAGGGAAAACGACAGGGTGCATATCTTTAGACAAAATAGTTTTTTTTTTTTTTAAGCTTCATGCACTGATATATTTCATGTAAACGAATGGGTAGAGAAGGTATCACCGAAATAGCTTTGATTACCAAAAACTTTAATTTACTTTAATTTCCGTTTTTTATTCTCGTTTAATTTTGGAATTTTTTTAGTCGTTTGTATATCCTCATAGTTAAAACAAAATTATTCTTTTTAGGTTAATTTTTTTAATTATGTAGTTAGGTAGAGAAACTGAAATGAAATTACATATCTTCAATTATTCTTTAACCAAATATATTTCCATTTTTGCATAGATCCTCTTCCACTAATAAAAAATTTATGGTCTGCATAACTGTGAATCTCTCTTTAGTAGTACATTACAAAGTGCAATATTTGGATCTGTTGTTGCTATTATGAAGCAAGAGCAAATAATCTAAATACAATGGTAAGCCAAAATGAACCGAATTTCAGGTACTTTAAAACTTCCCCATGCCTCTCTCTCTCGCTCTCTCTCTCTCTCTCTCTCTCTCTCTCTCTCCACACCTCATACTAATACCCCCATATATTTCCTCCTGACACATACTTTTATGAAGTGTAGTGTACGTTTTAGTGTATTATGTACGGTATGAATGAAGTACAACTAACGAACAGAGATAAATGCTTGTTCAAAAGCACATTCAGATACAGCGAGGTATCACACAAATTTCCATGATTCAAAGTGGTCGAACAACAACAAAGAATAGGATATATATATGCATGGAAATGAATTGCAAAAATTTGTATAACGGAATTTTTGTCATTTACTTTGTTAGTAACGAGAAAGGTACTTAAAATGGCAAATATTTATATTAAACAGATAAAATAGGGGTTAAAAGTAAGGGGCGGCCATACTTACATAGTTCTACAAACTGAAAGATTAATAATCTGAGAAACCTAGCATTTTTATGTTTATAATTTCGTATCTAAAGTGTCATCTTACAGTCAATAACTTATTCTGAAAATCAGTATAGTAAAAGAAACGGAATCTTTTTAGAAATTAAGCATGGCGCAAGCATATAAAGTTAGTCTTAAAGGTAGCTATATTTTATTTTTAATTAAAAAATCCAGTGGAAGGAAGTAAATGCTGTAGAGGACTATGAACTATAAAATATTCAGATAAATCTCATAACTCCTATTATTTCAAAGTGCATGTTTTATACCAGTTCCAATTTAACTTTTCATTTTCACAGCTTGATCCTCAGCAGTGGGGGAGCCCGTATTTCGGAGGGTCTCGACGAATGAAATTGGATGAATCGAGAATTTTCTTTGAATGTTAAGCTTTATAGGCTTGTTCAGTTTCAATATGTGTCCATCTTGAATATATCAATAATGATAATAATTACCAGTTTAAAACAATCTTTATATGTATACGACAATCATTAATATACATAATATCAATGCATCTCTCTCTCTCTCTCTCTCTCTCTCTCTCTCTCTCTCTCTTGAACATATCAATAATAATAATAATAATTATCAGTTTAAAACAATCTGTATATGTAAACGACAATAATTAATCATGATTGATTTTTAATGCATCTCTCTCTCTCTCTCTCTCTCTCTCTCTCTCTCTCTCTCTCTCCTCTCTAGAATTCATATCCTCTGACAATTAATGCACAGAGAGCATCGCTTTTTAAACTTCAATTTAGACTCCGCCATCGAGTCTTGCTCTAAAGCCCAAAGGATTCAGAAATTTTTTGCCCCACTCTACCTACGTACAAACATAGCTGGTATACATAAATGCGTATAATTTCTCATCCAGAGCTCACATCAGTAAAACCGAAAATAAACGTAAAATATTGCATATTAAGCGTGTATGCATGCTATTTTGTGACGTTATTATTATCGTTCACAATTAAGCCAGGTTTTAGAAACATCAAATTCTCGGTGGATAAATAAGAATACATACCTACCTTTTTCGAAAAACAACCAGTTTCCATTCTGACATAAAAAAAAAATAGAGAGAAAATAAAAGAGATAGAAATCCTCTTCAGAGACAGTTTATAACAGTCATTTACTAAGGCATAAAAAAGTGGTCAAGGTTATTCTGAAATTAAAATGTTCAATTTTATGTATGGGTCCTGGAATAAGGCAGATGTTTGCATGAGAGGTTTCCTAATGAACCAGATTTCACTAATTAAAGACTTCAATAGCCTTTCAGTCATTGTACGAATGGATCTAGTTTTGGACTACGATATTCGAACGAGTATGAAGAATTCAACAGATAAAATGTATTGTAATTAAGAAATTTCGTGGTAAAATAAGTTCCGCAATAGTACATTACTACCCTGAAATTATACTCCTTGCATTTTAATACGTTTTTGTTTTTATCTGTTAAGTAATTAATTTGTTTCTTTTTAATAAGTGAAATCTCTTCTTCCTGTAACTCCGGGTATTTCTGTTCCGTAGACTTTTTTTTTTTATTGAGCAACCATGTCAAGAAATAACTGAAAAATGGTGGAAAAGTTCATTTTCGTATCCTTCATCCTCTTACTTTTATGCTGTTTTCACTTTTATCTGGCAAATTCCTTATCTTTAGTAAGTTCCATTAATCATACTAAAGTCCTCTCTCTCTCTCTCTCTCTCTCTCTCTCTCTCTCTCTCTCTCTCTCTCTCAAAACAAAACTCGAGTAACTTCGTCATATTGCATTTTCACGATAAGTTAGTCAAGCAAAGAATGAGAGGAAGAAAAAGCAAAATAATTCCACATATCAAGACTTCCGCGCGCGAAGAAAGGATAAAATTGCAAGACGGAACCGGTGGAGATTGGGAAGGGATTTAGATATGACTTTCAATTATTGTACAGAAGTTTCCACAACTCTTCGACTTGAGTTTCCTTGTTATTACCGGCATAGGAGTATGATAAAATCCTTGGAACTCATTTTTGTGATCATTAAGTAATCTAGTATAATTGTTTCTAAGCCTTTTTGATATAAGCTATGTCCGAAATTACGTTCGATTTAGTAAATAATTTTGCGATATTAAAGCAATTCAAATTTACATCAAAATCAACAGGTATGTAAAAATCCAGTGCAGTTTCCCAGCTCTGTGGACTCTTATATTGTTAGCAGAGTTAATTTCATTCATCATAAATTGTGAAGTCCTAAGCGCAGCTTTCATGACAGACAGTGTTAGATGGGAAATTCATGCCAATGAAAAAGTAGCGAAGCGATGTGTTATCTAGGGTCTGGGAAACAGACTGATATGTCAAAGAGATGGTTTGGGCATGTAGTAAGAACGAGAGGAAAACGAAAAGTTAAAAAGGTTTCTGTAGGGTATATACTCACTTTTGTTTTGACCGCGCTTCGTCCTTCCAAATGGCGGATCAAGTGGAAGATCTAAGTTTAATTCTTGAGATTTCTTCATATTTAGTAAAGCGTTAATAAAATGATCTCGGCATCGGTCAGGCAAAAGCTAGTTCAACATTTTCGATCACTCTCTTTTTATCTTTAAGGTCGTGATTCAATTGTGGTGATAATGAAATACGCTCTACAAGAAATGGCGCCTTCACTATCGACATAATTCCGTGCTTTTGTTATTAATGAATTAATCATACAGTACAATCCATGATACTGGCTTACTTTCAGAGCATGACAAGCGTTGTTCAACTGACGCCGAAGTTTAATAATAATGATTCAACTTATTAAAAAGAAACAAATTAAAGATCACATTTTTCATGTGTTTCAATTAAATGTAATAACTTCCCAAAGATTTTATGTCGCATTGCAAATTCAATTGTTATAAATAAGAATTATCCTTCCTTTTTATCATTAAGAATCTCTTGTATCATCAACCTTAATTCATTTCAGAGCTTTGTTCTTAACCCTCTATACAAAGAGAGAGAGAGAGAGAGAGAGAGAGACGAGACGAGAGAGACGAGAGAGAGAGAGAGCAGAGAGAGATGAGCACAATGGCAAGCACCAAGGATGTTAGTCTTGAGGTTTGGTATATCTTCTATATCGAACAAATCACAATGATTTTTAATGATTTCAAGTATACAAAAAGAAAGAAAAAAAAAAGGGTCAAGTTTCTTTACTTTTTTTGGCAAGAGATCCATTTTTTTGGAGAGGCGATAGCAGATTAATTATACCACGAGACCCTCATGTTAGGCTCAGACTTAAAATCCGTCCAACCTCCGTAATTCCAAGTATCAGGAATTTTATGAGACTAACACAAAAGATAAAAAACTCAGCCGTCGGATAAATTTAGTGCGATGAGCAATGTCGCTAAGGAATCTCGTAGTCAGGACAAGTATTACAGGATACTATTTGAATTGATGTTTATTTGAAGAAAAAATTCACTGAGCTTCCAAAATTTTTTAAGTTCACGTTAAAGACTATAAAGCTATTGGCTAACTTTGGAAAAGGAAACATGTGATAGGTGTTTTAAAGATAGTGCTTCGTGTTGCAAGCGAATACCAAAGGATATTTATGAGGAAATTATAAAATATTTACGCAAGGCTCAACTATCAGCAGAAGAAGAAAAAGAAAAATCAGACTTAAATAGGTCACAATTAATAAGTCACAGTGTCCAAACCACTAATCTTTAAAACGACATAAAAGAAATACAATGTCATCAAGATCACATAAGTGTAGTGGTTAGCCAAAGAGATGAATTAATCTTGCGGCGAACAGAAATAAAGCCCCAAAAAGGAGCTTCCTTCCTGCCCGAAATTGTCAAATGTTCTCGGTATGACAAAGACAACAGCGAATGACTATCACAAGTTCCAGAAAGAAGAGCAACAAAATCGAATGAAACTAAGGAGGATCGCCTCAGACGTCTTTGATGTTAGGAGATGCTAAATGTTGGAAGATTTATATAAGGGTCACTTCGAGGGGAGAGAGGGAAGGGGGAAGGCGGTTATACTCAGGTTGATTCCTCTTTTATCTATGTTGAAGAGCAAATGCAGGAGTTGACAATGAGATAAAGAGTTTCGTCGTCGTTAGTACTTTGAAGAATTCCCTTGATTAACTGTAAAGGATTAGAATAGTGGCAAGATGATCCGTTTTTGTATGAAGTTTTTACGTTGCATGGAACCAGTGGTTATTCAGCAACGGGACAAACGGCTTTACGTGACTTCCAAACCACGTCGATAGTGAATTTCTATCACCAGAAATACACATCTCTCACCCCTCAGTGGAATGTCCGAGAATCGAACTCGCGGCCACCGAGGTGGCGCGCTAACACCATACCGACCACGCCACTGAGGTGCTTGAGATAATGCAATGGTTTTTAATGATTCTAAAATCCAACTTGGATTTTCTAAACAGCACATTGTGGGATTATCAGCATTAGAATGAGCAAGTGAACGAAAACTAGCTGAGTTGGAAAACCAAAGATATCCCTGTCTAGAAGAAATACCTTCGTTTCACTGAGCTAACTTTTAGACTTTTGTGTAATGGGTAAACTTATATGTATAGACATAGCAGTAAGGACTACAGCAGCGTCTAGATGCCTATCAATATATACCGGCAAGGTTCTGGACCAGAATTGGGAAACCATAGGTGAACTCATGGGTGCATTTATCACACCATACGCTTCTTGCTCCGATCACTGGTCATTTGGGTATCGGCACAGAGTAGAAAATTGTTTTTCTATCAACTAGTTGTCACTCAAACCAGGAATACAACACGAGTGTTATTTTAATGCTAAAATTATGCTGGGTGTGACCAGACCAGTGCTAAGTTATTCCATTTATTCTCTTCTGTTGTGGTAAGAGAGTAAGTGCCACTTGTGCATCACCCTACCTCTCTATCAAAGTGGGAGGGACAGGTTCGAATCCTTGCCATGCCAGATTTACGTATCATACTCAAATCCCTATGGGTATCAGTCATTCCCATGGTAATGAAAATTGGATATTAAAGGGTATTTGCGTGGTTTTGGAAGCATTTCTCAAGAGCTTGAGCCATGATTCAGTACTGATGGAATAATCTTGTTTAAAGTGTAGTTGTTTTTAGTGAGAAAATGGTATAACTTTGGCTGCTGATTTTTAGAATTCCATCTTTCCCTTGCCGGATCCAGTCTGGGGTTGCAGGAGATTATTCGCCATTGTTTGCGAAACCTTCAGTCTGTGCCCGAGTGCTTGGATAATTGTTATCGTTGTTTGGTTAACCATTCCATGAGCTTGGCTGCTCCAAATCTGCTGTTTACTTTATTTGTGTGTTTGTGGACACGAAACGATCTTTTCCTCTCATTCAACCCTGTCTATAAGCTTTGCCTCTTTCATCGGAAAAATAATTTTTGTTCTTTTCATTGGCAATTACCATAACTACATAAACACTAAGTTTTGTTTTCCAAATAAGTGAAATACTTTTTATTTTTAGAACAGGTTCTCAGTCAAACATTTTTATTACAAATACAAGGAAATTCTTGTTTGCCTCGAATATAGTTTAGCCCCAAAAACAATATTCAAAGCATCAAAACAAATCCCAGATCTATAGTATTTCCGGCTTCTGGTCAGGAGGGAATGCAGACAAAGCTGCATGGAATACAGACTTTCTCGTTTCTTATGTACTTGTGTACTTTTTCAATTGTGAGATCCGTAAGTTTCTCAGATACAATTAGTGGGAAAATAAAATTTGTGCTTGTTCTGTTTCTCTTGCCTCTCTCATCCTCTCAGAATATTATTTCTAAGATTTTCTTCTCGTAATTTTTTTCTTTGTTTTTTTTTTTTATTACCATCATCTCTCTCCTCTCTCTGGCCTCCTCTCTCTCTCTCTCTCTCTCTATCTCCTCTCTCTCCCTCTCTCTCTCTTCTCTCTCGTCTCTCTCTCTCTTCTTGTGTTATTTATGAGGTTTATGTTGTTTTTGTATTAATACATAATAATTTGTCTTGTTTAAAGACTTATTTTAGGTTAGTGAGTAGTAAAATTTAATGGTATAGCCAGTGTTCTTATAGTCGTTTATTGTTAACGTGGAAACAATTCGTAATTCCTCTTGTAACGTTCTATTTTGCTTTCAAGGAGCTTGAAGATTTGTTTTACATTCTGCAACGTTTTACCCTTGTAATATCTCTCTTCATCGTAAGGTATTACTGTCGTTGTACAGCTGAAGGGTTTTAAGTATATATTAACAGTAGTACACCATTTAAACTCAATAAAATAATCTTATTAGTTTTTTTAGGAATGGGATTTTCCTTCATATTCTTCATTATTATTATTGTTAAATTATATTTTCCTTATTTAAAAGAGCCCCTTTCATAAATGCCAGATGTAAAACTATGGTCTATTATGGGAGACTAATAAATAACAGTTTTATCTATTTTCCTAAAAATTCTATTCTCTGCAAAGGAAAGGATGCATAATAACTGTCCAATATTCAGACGCACTCAGAAACATTATTATTTTACTCGTGTGAAAATATAATTACTTATAAACGTGGAAAATGAAATGTAGCCGGCAATGCCTCAGTGCAATTCTAATCAACATGGTGGTCATGAAAGTCAGAGCTTTACCGAATTATGAACGAGCAGATTCATAATTGAGAGCATCTCTGACTTCTATTTCAGATATTTCTCGAACTTCATCGAAACGCTCAACACAGCTTTATATCTTTATTTGTGTTTTTAACTGACTGTGATTAAATGTTTGCCATATGAAAACACTCCTGAGTATGCCCATACACTCCCTTTGATGAAATGAATATCTTGTAATATTTTGAGACCTCTCTTCTACCGAGTCTGATTGGTTGAGATCATCTACTCATGGATACTGGTGTATTTCAACCTTATCAGTTCTTTAAAACTATTTACTCACAACTCCTCCTAATTATTATTTTTCATATATCTACCTCCAATGCCTTTTATCGCCATTTCGCAGAACAAAATATCTAGTTTGTTTCAAATAAGCAAACTAGTTTTAATTACTCTAGAAGCGTTGGTTCGTTCACCGCTTCATTGATCTGCTCAAATAATTTCGCGCAGACTGTATGCATCATGAATTTTTAATTGCTTGTCAGCAGACCTAACTGTAAAAAGCTTGGTATCTAAATGTCGTTATGATTTTTTTTTTCTAAACGAACCCATTATCCTTTAGGATCCGCACGTGGACCTCACTCACACCTTCATCGCACCGGCCATTGTCCTACAACGACGTCCCCGCGAACCAAACACACGGACGAAAGAAACACAGCATCTCTCATACAACTGATGTACTACATACATCTTCGGTATTTTATGTCATGTTAAAATAAACCGTTATCATCATAAGCACTGCACTACCAACTTTCCAACCATTTGTATAATTATGAACTGCAGTCCTGCATCCTCTACCATTGTAGAAATATATTTCTATCTGTTAACAAACACAAATGTTTGTACTTAATCTCTGTTCCTACGTGCCTGATGTCAGGCACTACATTTCCGCTCGCACGAACCCTTGTATGTTCTGTGAATGAATGAGTAAGCTGTGAACTCCGACCCTTACTCGCACTATTTGCTAAAGTTCATTGCGCCCATTTCCTTTCCTGAAACGGGTAAGAACCATTATTCCTCATATTCTGGTGCCTCTCCCCTCGAGCGCAAACACTCGACATGTACTCACAAAAGAAGGAATACAACAATTTCCAAGTTGTACTCATACAGTTAAGTATACTTATGTTTCCCTTTTGAATCGGAAGAGGCAGGTGGTAAATAAGGTAGAGCTCTCTCTCTCTCTCTCTCTCTCTCTCTCTCTCTCTCTCTATAAAACATACGTGTCAAGTATGTATGTATCTACGTACATGCATACATTAAAACCATATCTGGCTTGTAGATGACCTTTAACTTATATATATATATATATATATATATATACTATTATTATATAATAATATATATATATATATATTATGTATTATATATATATATATATATATATATATATATATATATATTATATATATATATATATATATATATCTGAGTCAACGTGGCACAATGTATAGCCAGATCAAAATAGTCCTGGAAAAATCTCGTTAAGTTCTACAAGAGAGAGATATATAAAACCTTTCAACGTGCCCATGAACTTTTAGGCGGGGGAGGGGAGGGGGGATGGCGGCTTTTCATTGTGGTTATAGCAAAGCCTGCGTGAAAAGAAAAGGGGTGATGGAATGAAAGTGATTCATTTTTGCATTTTACAATCAGCAACACTTGTATGAAAGTGAAGTTTGATGTGAATCACTCGACCAAAAAGGGAAGATGCTAGTGTATCGTAAACCACTGCAGCCATCACTTTTTCTGTGCTGACGAACCCTTACCCAACCCTCAACCCCCCCCCCCCCCCCCCCACCCCCCTTTCTCTCATTCTCTCTGAAGTTTGGACCGCTTTTGCCGACATGGACCAGCAAAGACATGGACCTTTGCCAGTTGGGAGCCAGTGGTTGCTTTATGGCTTATGTATTAAGGTCTTTTAATGAAAAATTAGCAGTTCAGATTTCTCTCTGCAGCCAGGGTGCTAAAAAGTAATAGGTTCAATCAATAGGGAATGGTTCGGAATCAGGTTATTATCCAATTGTTTGGAGCAACAACAACGAATATGTATGTGTATATATATATATATATATATACTATATATATATATATATATATAAATACACACACACACACACACACACACATATATATATATATATATATATATATATATATATATATATATATATATATATATATATTTAGTAACAACTTCCTGTCCTTTCCAAAAAATATTACCTTTCAGCTGTATTTACCGGGTTTCATGTTCACCAGTTCAGTGTTTGAAATACAGCTTTTTACATTCTGTGTCACATTTTTACCATCTTCTCCTTTAGATTATCATATTAACCTTTGTCTTCTTTCCACGCCTTGTGTTCACATGTTCTACTCTCTGTTCGTCAGGTCTCCATTTTAACTTAACGTGTCGATATTTAAGTGCATGAGGAATGGTTGGCTTATTTTCAGTATTCAATGGGACAAACAACGGTCATTCGTTTTGTTGACCGTTGTTCCTTCGCTCTTTGGTTGGAAGAAGACCTTCATTAATACAGGTTCTATTGAAATAGTGGCTATTTCAGCCACGTTTATTATGTATATAGAAGTTTCTCTAGTCTTCGTATTACTGACTTTTCTTCTTTTTCAAACTGGCTATTAAAACGCCAAATGGGGGATTCATGTCACGGTTTTATTTACATGAATCCACCATTTTGCGTTTTAATAGCCAATTAGAGTACAGAGGAAAAGTCAGTACTAAGAAGAATAGAGAAACTGCTATACACAAAATAAACGCGGCTGGAATAGCCATTTATTTATTTCCTTTATTATTATTAGAATTCTTCTGAACAAGATAAATTGAAACGATTATTATCTTAAAATTCTTGGAACGCGAAATGAAAAATTCTAGTGAAAAAAAAAATCTATCTGCAGACAACATCTCGCGGAGACCAAAGGGAGCTTTAAGCCCCAACTAAGAAATCCTTAATAAGTTTTATTCTCGAAGAGTGTTTCAACTTTTTTCTTTTCCTGGAAACATTTCCGCCAGGAAATGAAGCAGAAACACTCATGCATAAACTAATGCCTCAGAAACGAAGATATGAGCATTCCTATCAACAAAGATTAAAAAAAACAACAAAAAAAATTGGGGAACAAATTTTTGGGGAAAATATATCTAAAAATGAAGCAATAATTCGAAAGAAGTCCATGATTTTCTAGCAAAAATAATGACTGGAGAGTTTTAGTTTTTTTTATTTCTTGCATCATATGCTTTACAACTTTTTCAGTCCATTTATTTCAGGGAAACTTATTGCGATGTTTAGCTAAAATCTGTTTTGCTTTGCTTTGCTTTAATAGCTAATGCTTATTGTTACTGAATATCACTTTTCTGATTGATATCTCTTTATGATATCAATTCCTTGGGTGAGTTTTGTTTCGGGAAATAGTCAGATTATATATATATATATATATATATATATATATATTATATATATATATATATATATATATATATATATATATAATCTGCTTTGCTTTGCTTTAATAGCTAATGCTTATTGTTACTGAATATCACATTTCTGATTGATATCTCTTTATGATATCAATTCCTTGGGTTGGGTGAGTTTTGTTTCGGGAAATAGTCAGATTATATATATATATATATATATATATATATATATATATATAATATATATATATATATATATATATATATATATATAATCTGACTATTCCGAAACAAAACTCACCCAAGGAATTGATATCATAAAGAGATATCAATCGAAAAGGGTGAAGAGTGGGAAAAATCCCTTCAGTAAAACAGAAAAGTGATATTCAGTAACAATAAGCATTAGCTATTAAAGCAAAGCAAAACCGATTTTAGCTAAACATCGCAATAATTTTTCACTGAAATGAATGGACTGAAAAAAAGTTGTATATATATATATATATATATATATATATATATATAATATATATATATATATATATATCATTCAAGCTACAAATGTCCTTTAATATCTAATTCGATCTACTCGGATTAAATATATTTTCATATACGTACCGAAGGAATTTTTTAGTTGATAATAATTTCGTCCCCCCATGGGATCGAACCACCGTCCAGTGGGCGGGAAACGAAATCAGAAACGGACAGTGACGCTATCGAGTCGCCAACAGAGAGGCTATAAGTTTATATCGATTCTGACCATTACAAATCACCGTCGATCTCGGCGTTTTCGTAATTAGAATCGATAAGAAACCCCTCAACCATGCTAGCTGATTTGAGCGTTTGACCAACATAGCCTTGTTATGAATACTTATCACATCACCGTGATTCATATCAAATCATTCGAGCTACAAATGTCCTTTAATATCTAATTCGCTGTATCGGAATTGATATATTTTCATATATGTACCGAAGGGGAATTTTTTAGTTGATAGTACTTTTGTCCCCCCATAGGATCAAACCACCGTCCAGTGGGCGGGAAACGAAATCAGAAATGGACAGTGACGCTATCGAGTCGGCTAGCAGAGAGGCTGGACGGTGGTTCGATCCCATGGGGGGACGAAATTATTATCAACTAAAAATTCCCCTTTGGTACATATATGAAAATATATCAATTCCGAGGTAGAGCAAATTAGATACTAAAGGACATTTGTAGCTTGAATGATTTATATGAATCACGGTGATGTGATAAGTATTCATAACAAGGCTACGTTGGTCAAACGCTCGAATCGGCTAGCATGGTTGAGGGGTTTCATATCAATTCTAATTACGAAAACACCGAAATCGACGGTGATTTGTAATGGTCAGAATCGATATAAACTTATAGCCTCTCTGCTGACCGACTCGATAGCGTCACTGTCTGTTTCTGATTTCGTTTCCCGCCCACTGGGTGGTGGTTCGATCCCATGTGGGGAGGATATTATTATCAACTAAAAATTCCCCTTTGGTACATATATGAAAATATATCAAATCCGAGGTAGAGTGAATTAGATATAAAAGGATATTTGTAGTTGAATGATTTATATGAATCATGGACATGTGATAAGTATTCATAACAAGGCTACGTTCGTCAAACGCTCGAATCGGCTAGCATGGTTGGGGGGGTTTCATATCGATTCTAATTACGAAAACACCGAGATCGATGGTGATTTGTAATGGTCAGAATTGGTATAAACTTATAGCCTCAATGCTGGCTGACTCGACAGCATCACTGTCCATTTCTGATTTTATTTACTGCCCACTGGAAGGTTGTTCGATCCCATGTGTGGGACAAAATTATTATCAACTAAAAATTCCCCTTCGGTACATATATGAAAATATATCAATTCCGAGGTAGAGTGAATTAGATATTAAAGGACATTTGTAGCGTGAATGATTTATATGAATCATGGTGATGTGATGAATATTCATAACAAGGCTATGTTGGTCAAACGCTTGAATTGGCTAGCATGGTTGAGGGGGTTTCATATCGATCCTAATTACGAAAACACCGAGATCGACAGTGATTTGTAATGGTCAGAATCGATATAAACTTATAGCCTCTCTGCAGGCCAACTCGATAGCATCACTGTCCATTTCTGATTTTGTTTCCTGCCCACTGGACGGTGTTTGATACCATGGGGGGACAAAATTATTATCAACTAAAAATTCCCCTTCATTACATATATGAAAAAATATATTAATTCCAAGGTAGAGCGAATTAGATATTAAAGGACTTTTGTAGCTTGAATGATTTATATGAATCATGGTGATGTGATAAGTATTCATAACAAACGCTCGAATCGGCTAGCATGGTTGAGGGGGTTTCATATTGATTCTAATTACGAAAACACCGAGAGTGATGGTGATTTGTAATGGTCAGAATCGATATAAACTTATAGCCTCTGCTGACTGACTCGATAGCGTCACTGTCCGTTTCTGATTTCGTTTCCCACCCACTGGACACTGGTTCTATCCCATGTGGGGACGAAATTATTGTCAACTAAAAATTCCCCTTCGGTACATATATGAAAATATATCAATTCTGACATAGAGCGAATTAGATATCAAAGGACATTTGTAGCTTGAATAATTTATATGAATCATGGTGATGTGATAAGTATTCATAACAAGGCTATGTTGCTCAAGCACTCGAATTGGCTAGCATGGTTGAGGGGGTTTCATATCGATTCTAATTAGGAAAAACACCGAAATCGACGGTGATTTGTAATGGTCAGAATTGATATAAACTTATAGCCTCTCTGCTGACGACTCGATATCGTCACTTTCTGTTTCTGATTTCGTTTCCAGCCCACTGAACGGTGGTTCGATCCCATGGGGGGAAGAAATTATTATCAACTAAAAATTCCCCTTCGGTACATACATGAAAAAATATATCAATTCCGAGGTAGAGTGAATTAGATATTAAAGGACATTTGTAGCTTGAATGATTTATATGAATCACTGTGATGTGATAAGTATTCATAACAAAGCTATGTTGGTCAAACGCTCGAATCGGCTAGCATGGTTGAGGGGGTTTCATATCGATTCTAATTACGAAAACACCGAGATCGATGGTGATTTGTAATGGTCAGAATCGATATAAACTTATAGCCTCTCTGCTGGCCGACTCGATAACGTCACTGTCCGTTTCTGATTTCGTTTCCCGCCCACTGGACGGTGGTTCAATCCCATGTGTGGGACGAAATTATTATCAACTAAAAATTCCCCTTCGGTACATATATGAAAAAATATATCAATTCAGAGGTAGAGCGAATTAGATATTAAAGGACATTTGTAGCGTGAATGATTTATATGAATCACGGTTATGTGATAAGTATTCATAACAAGGCTACGTTGGCCAAACGCGCGAATAGGCTAGCATTGTTGAGGGGGTTTCATATAGATTTTATTAAGAAAACACCGAGATTGACGGTGATTTGTAATGGTCAGAATCAATATAAACTTATAGCCTCTCTGCTGGCCAACTAGAAAACGTCACTGTCCATTTCTGATTTCGTTTCCCGCCCACTGAACGGTGGTTCGATCTCATTTGTGGGACGAAATTATTATCAACTAAAAATTTCCGTTCGGTATATATACAAAAAAATATATCAATTCTGATGTAGAGCGAAATAGATATTAAAGGACATTTGTAGCTTGAATGATTTATATGAATCATGGTGATATGATAAGTATTCACAACAAAGCTATGTTGGTCAAATGCTTGAATCGGCTAGCATGGTTGAGGGGGTTTCATATCGATTCTAATTACGAAAACACCGAGATTGACGGTGATTTGTAATGGTCAGAATCGATATAAACTTATAGCCTCTCTGCTGGCCGACTCGATAGCGTCACTGTCCGTTTCTGATTTCGTTTCCCGCCCACTGGACGGTGGTTCGATCCCATGGGGGGACGAAATTATTATCAACTAAAAATTCCCTTCGGTACATATATGAAAATATATCAATTCCGAGGTAGGGCGAATTAGATATTAAAGGACATTTGTAGCTTGAATGATTTATATGAATCATGGTGATGTGATAAGTATTCATTTATATATATAAAAGTTAACTAGTTTGTTGCTTTGGGTACATAGCAGTTTTTAATGATATCGTTTTCCTACAGATATATTGATAGATCATGGAAAATAACATTTTTTCCCATATATGGAATTTTGAAATCAGTAATTAGGAGGCAATAATGATTTTGCCTTCCAAGTTCTACGCTTCAATTATGAAAATAAGTACCGCTGTTTCTTAAGTCGAGTCCTCTACTGATTAACTGAATGGCCTCTTAATACTATCAAATTGACTTTTTATGAAAAAAATTGATTTGATTGTAAAAAAATATGATATCTGACATGAGTCCCAGATGATGGATAATAATGATGTGGTCATTTAAAACATTAATTTGTCTTATGATTTCTTTCAGTATGTTGATTTACAGCAGATATTCAACGTGAAAAATAAAGGAAATAGTTGTTTCTTGCACTCAGTCGAATCCCAGCCACATATCCTAAAAATATCTCGCCACCTCACTCTGAGCCCTCCCTTCTATCGAACTCTAGCTCACCTTTCCCTTATTTCTTCCAAAAACATACCTGCTTTTACAAACTGGCACCCACTCCCCAGTCTCAGAGTTCCATTATAAAGGATATTAAACTCTCCTCAGCCGCCTACTGCCCTCGCTCCGTTTCAAGTGCAGCATCTTTCTTATAAGGAAATTTGAGAAGAAAACTATTTTCCTGGACATTCAGAGAGAAAATAAATGTCTTCAGTTACTTTTCGCTTTTTGTCAGTTTTGTTTACTCAGATGATTAACATCGTAGGAGGTTAGTGCTGGCAGTGCACCTCACGCAATGCGCTGTAGGCATTGCTTAAAGTTCTTTGCAATTTGCCTTCGGCCCCTAGCTGCAACCCCTTTCGTTCCTTTTACTCTACCTCCTTTCATATTCTCTTACTTCCATCGTTCTTTCCAGCCTCTTCTAACGATTGAAAACTGCTTGGTTTCCCTCCTGTTACGCCTTTAAACCTTTTTGCTATCATTTTGTGCTTGGGCTTTTGCTTAAATTCTATATTCAATCCAATTCAAAACAGACGATTAAGGAGACCTACATAATTCTTTTTATCAGAAAAGTATTGTTAGTATTATAATAATAATAATAATGATTGACTTCTGTGGCCTCCCTAACCGTCTGTGCAATGCTATATTTGAGCTTTTGTTGTTGCAGGGTATTAATTGCTGTTATGCCAGGCGAGTGGCATCAGTGCCACAGGAATGTCTTTCGTGAGTGTTATCAATATTTTAATTATATTTTTTTTCTAGTACTGCTCATACAATACTCATATTGGTCGTTAATAGGTCGATCGTCTCCTGTCTGATATTCAGAGACAGTTTGAGAAGCATTATCTCAAAGATTCGCAGACGGTGGCTGCTAGGCGAAGTGCACTGTCAATAACTTGAGCAAAGGCAACGAGGTCTTAATTTCATGGAGAGGTGTCGTTGGTCGTTCCATGATATCGCATGATGGCATCTTCTTAGACTTGGCAAGCTATCCACCATGTTTAAACGCATGGTACTGATGATATCACCATTATTTTCAAGGTAACTCTGACATGGCAAAATTCTTATAGACTACATTCGCTTTGGGGCTGCTCTATGAGTTAGAGACCGTGCTGGCATAACAATTATTTAAACATTAACAACAACAAGTTGACTGTGTAATTCCTCATGTGGAAGTTTACTACCTTTTTATAGTATTAGTGAATAACATTATTTACAATACCCCATTAGAAAATAACAACATTTACAATCTGAGCAAGGCTGAAGAAGGCTACATGTCTTCCACCTAAGTTACTTTGGTCACGTTCATCGTTCAAACATTTTAAGTTCATGAGCACTCAGTAACAGATAATTAACTGGAAAGTTGTTAACTGTGGCGAGGTTGTCTCATCGTCGCTTTGAGCAGCCAGTTCAGAGGGGATTGTATGTCACCCAGTCAACACCAGTCCACGATGACGTCACAATATCTGACTAAGACTTCTCACACATTTTCACTCTCTGGGCAAGATAAATAATACAAGTCTTTTTCCTGGATCCGCGATGGTCAGGTATCTATAATGGTTGCAAAGCGGTGGAATATCTAGGCGGACAAATGATGTTCAATAAATATCTAAGTGTATTATGCCCCTTTTTCTTTTCATTTTTTATTTTTTGCCTTATATTGTTCTTTAATTATGTAACTATTTGATTGTTGAGTAATCTCTGACAACAAAAATAATTCTATCTTTAGTAGCTTAAGGGAAATACAAGAATTTTTTTTTTTTTTTTTTTTTTTTTTTTTTTTTTTATAAATCCTTTAAAGTGTTTAATTTCAGTGTATTCTACATCGAAAAATATATTCATTGTGGCTTTCCTAGAATTTTAGGACAAATTTGATCACCATTCACTGTGGGCATTTCGTCGGAGCTGAAAAAGTAGTAACAGTCCATTTGCGCTTTCAGTTCGAGTGTTATTAACCAATTATGAATTTCGCGTTCAAACGTGTACGCGCATATAACCAGCTCTTCTCCAGACCTCAAGACACACGAGAGAGAGAGAGAGAGAGAGAGAGAGAGAGAGAGAGAGAGAGAGAGAGAGAGAGAGAAATAAGCTTTGGCATTAATCCACAAAAACCCCTCGGAATATCAGCGGTTACCCAGAGGAGTCCGAATTTCCTCTTATTGCTAATTCTTTTCCATTGTCTCTTGGCGGTGTCTCTTTACACTTGATTCTTCCTGATGACTCCCATTCGGCAATTCAGGAGGTATTCTGGTCCTTGGGAGTCGGAGGCCCTTGTGGATGGATTTAGAAAATGGCAAAAAAAGGGTATTTTCGACCACTGTTCTTCTTCAGTTCATTAGAAATCCTGGGCCATTTCTCTCCTTAGTCGAATCTTACTGATGTTTACCGAGATTAAGTTTGCTTTTCGGTTTTAAATCTCTCTCTCTCTCTCTTCATACAGAAGCTTCTTACTAATAAGATTGGCTGAAGAAGTGATCAGCTCTTCAGATCATTTATCGATCATCTAATATCAGATTCTGTGGATGAAATTCTAGGAGCTAAAACTAAAAAAGCTTTGCAAACAGATTTGCAGGAAATCTTCAAAGTTCTTACTCGCTTCAAGTTTATCAAAGCATTTAAGTCAACTTATCTTGAGAATTGATTTACGGAAGATGCTTAACGTTTGCCATTTTGAGTCTCTAGAAACTTACTATTCTTTAAATCTTACAGAGAGAGAGAGAGGAGAGGACGAGATGAGACGAGAGAGAGAGAGAGAGAGAGATGCGTAATTCAATAAAGTATAGGGAGATCGGAACTGCCGCACTTCCTTTTATATCAACTTCTGTGCAAACAAAAAATGAAAAGTATATTTATTTGGGGACAAAAAATGGAGATGATACAATGATATGAAGCTCTTCTGCTCTTTATTTTCTATTTTTTTATGTCATCTTCGTATAATGACTTTATAGCTTATATATATATATATATATATAATATATATATATATTATATATATATATTATATAGATATATATATATATATATATATATATATATGCAGAAGCCAGGTACTATGTCGTACCTTTAAGTAAATGGGGATACAATCCACAATGAGGTAGAATCCTCTTGTAGTTTAAAATATATATTTCATGTACAGGATTAAAGCTTTCGACCATCAACTGTGGTCTTGTTCACTAAAATGTGATATGTCACCTCAAGGAACTAACAAGTAAGAGCACAAACATTTGAAAAAACAACGGTTAGGTAACAAGCTAGTTCATATTATGAATGATCAGGCGGTTGAGCCCTCGTTCTTTCCAGAATTCGTCTTGATCTTCGTGGGGGAATGTTTCTATTGTCAACTGCTTGTTGTTCTCTGCTGGTTGGGTGGTTTGTTGGAGAAATGACCTGAGTGGAGTAAACAGGAGAGGAAGCAGCATCGTTATTGGCACTTATATTTCTAAAGTTTGAAATTTTCCCTTTCCTACACAACTCATCACAAATAGCTGTATTTTCTGTAATGCCAGTATTTCCTGCAAAGGTCTCGTTTAATGAAGTTAACGCCCCTTCTACTACTCGTCTCAAAGTCCTGTCGTTACATGCAAAACAACCTTTGTTTTACCTTAAAAATTTATTGCGTGGTTTTTCCTCCCATGTATTTGCGCAAATTGCAATGTATGAACTTCCCTTCTGCAAGCCGCAACGTGTTCTTCCCTTCTCTTATCAATGGAACGTCCGCTTTCTCCCACGTAACATTCATTGCAATCACTACAAGGTATTGCATAATACTCCTACATTCTCTCTATTACCCGGGTTATTTTTAATGAGTTTCTTCTTGATTGTACTGTTGTACTGAAAAACTATGTTGAAGCCGTTCTTTTTTCCTTTAAGCTGCCTAGAAAATTTATTAAGTTCTCTATTATAAGGAAGAGCAAGAGATGCCTTAAAATCTGCCTTTTCAGTTATATCATGAGGGGCGTAAAACATCGATCTAGCTTTAGATAGAGACTGTATAGTATAAAAACTTTGTGTACACAGTTTAGTAAAACTATCTACCAAGAAATTTATTTCGGCGTCAATGAACTGGGGATCACATATTTGGTATGCTCGAAAAAACAAATTGGTTAAAACGTTGTGCTTTACTTTAGGTTCATGATATGAAAAGTAATGAATATAGGTGTTTGTGTGGGTGTTCTTCCTATACACGCTGAATTTAAAGTCACTACTCACTGTGCCCCTATGAACTACCATATCTAGAAAGGGAAGCCTATTTTCCATTTCCTTTTCCACTGTAAATTTAATAGAGGGCAAAATACCATTAAGCAACTCTAAAAACCTATGAAAGGCTTCCTCGCCGTGTCTATAAACAATAAAAACATCATCTACATACCTAACCCAAATTTCAGGCTTGATGTCTTCCGGTAGTGTGTCAACGTAAACCTTTTCGAAAAAATTCCATACATAAGTTAGCCAATATAGGAGAGAGAGGTGAGCCCATCGAGACCCCGGATTTTTGTTGATAGAACGAACCATTAAACTCAAAAATTGTAGATTCAGCGCAAATGTTAATCAAATGACAAAATTATCTATGTGCATAGGTGGCTTGAAAATATTATCTGAGGCTAATTTCTTCAAGTTGTCGAGCACGAAACTCAGTGGTACATTCGTGAATAAAGAAACTATATCTAGACTGTACATAGTACCTATGTAATTCTTTTCCTTAATTTGATCCATAAAATCCATACTGTGCTTAATGTGAGATTTCGAAATTGTCCTATTAATTTCCCCAAAATATCCGCTAACCATGATAACAGATCCGACTGAGGATTGTTGCAGCTGGCGACAATGGCCTTAAAAGACACCCCTCCTTGTGAATCTTGGGAGTTCCGTAAAAGTAACTAAAAAGACGGCAGCTTTCTCGCTAGCTTACTCAGGACTATATTTCTGGTTTCTTTTTCCACACCACTGCTAACTATGGCTTTTATTTTCTTGTTAAATTCAGACTGCAAATCGCTAATGCAAGGGGGTTTTGTTACTTTTAGGTATGTGTTACTATCGTTTCTTTAAGAGCCTGTGTGCCTTGATCAGGTAATCGTTCTTATTCATAACCACTACACAGCCTCCTTTGTCTGCTTTTAAAATTTTAATACTTGAACTCTTCTTCAATCTATCTAATGCCAAGTTGAAACGTCGTGGTAAATGATCTATCTTCTTCTCAAAACTATGAAGCAACATGCCTTTAATAAAATCTACGTTTACTCCTGTATGCTTGTAGTTAAATTGATTGATGCTACCAATACCTCTAAGGAAATCAATATCCTCAGTGCCCAGAGAAAAATTGAGTCCCAGGCTAAGAAGTATTTTACTATCCTCATCTAGCTCACAGTCCGCAAGTATTTTGATATTATCCTGATTAAAAGAAAGATTCCAAACAGAGTGCCTACATAAATTTCTAAGCTTCCCATCTAGCTGAGCTTTATGTGCCAACGACTTTTGCGAAGCAACCTCACCTGCACAATTAACAATCCAGTCAAAGTTGATATCTGTTCTCCTTTTGTAGATTTCTTGCCGTAGGTTATTTTTCCTGTGTCTAATTTCCAAAAGAATTTCCTCGCGTTTGAACTTTGCTTGCTTCACTTGGTCCTCCAAAAAGTCTCTCTTGTATCTGGGAAACGGATCTCCTTCAAAAGAGTCCCTGCATAACCAGCCGTACATTTTCGGGACCACCTGCTCTGCAATACAATCTTGAAGGAATATGATTTGATTTTTCAGTCTTCTGGCGGTGATGCATCTTCTTTCGTATAGTCTGTACTTCTGAAGAACCTGAGTTCCCAAAGCTTGCCGGATGAAGTCTCCTATAATGTTAGCCAATAATGTTTTGTGGATGTACTACGTGGAAACATAAATGCAGAAGCCAGGTACTATGTCGTACCTTTAAGTAAATGGGGATACAATCCACAATGAAGTAGAATCCTCTTGTAGTTTAAAATATATATTTCTTGTACAGGATTAAAGCTTTCGACCATCAACTGTGGTCTTGTTCACTAAAATGTGATATGTCACCTCAAGGAACTAACAAGTAAGAGCACAAACATTTGTAAAAACAACGGTTAGGTAACAAGCTAGTTCATATTATGAATGATCAGGCGGTTGAGCCCTCGTTCTTTCCAGAATTCGTCTTGATCTTCGTGGGGGAATGTTTCTATTGTCAACTGCTTGTTCTCTGCTGGTTGGGTGTTTTGTGTGGAGAAATGACCTGCGTGGAGTAAACAGGAGAGGAAAGCAGCATCGTATTGGCACATATATTTCTAAAGTTTGAAATTTTCCCTTTCCTACATATCTCTTCACAAATAGCTGTATTTTCTGTAATGCCAGTATTTCCTGCAAAGGTCTCGTTTAATGAAATTAACGCCCCTTCTACTACTCGTCTCAAAGTCCTGTCGTTACATGCAAAAACAACCTTTGTACCTTTAAAATTTATTGCGTGGTTTTTCTCCCATGTATGTTGCAGCTTAAAGGAAAAAAGAACGGCTTCAACATAGTTTTTCAGTACAACAGTATAATCAAGAAGAAACTCATTAAAAATAACCCGGGTAATAGAGAGAATGTAGGAGTATATGCAATACCTTGTAGTGATTGCAATGAATGTTACGTGGGAGAAAGCGGACGTTACCATTGATAAGAGAAGGGAAGAACACGTTGCTGCTTGCAGAAGGGGAAGTTCATACAGTGCAATTGCGCAACATACATGGGAGAAAAACCACGCAATAAATTTTAAAGGTACAAAGGTTGTTTTTGCATGTAACGACAGGACTTCTGTTTTCCAGAAGGAACTGCGATGAAACCGCAAGAAAAACTACTTGCTGAATTTGGAAAGATTTGTACTCTTCCGGAAATTTTGAATTCTTGTTTGGATCCGGCGTCAATAACCTCGTCGTTGCGACGCCAGTAAGAATTAATAAATCAATCAATCTTGTTTGGATCCTTTTCATTCGCAGCCACACCAGAGCCAGAAATCTTCTCACCATCAACCTTTCGATTCAGCTCTTTGAGAGATGTGATTTCGCGGAATCCATTGGATTTTAAAAGTTGCTTTGTACAGTAAGTTCCAAAACTGAAGCGACAATTTCAGAGAATTTCGTTCGAAATTCACTTACTGGCAACTACAACTCGTAGCTGAAAAATATATATTTTTTCTATAATGAAAGCTCTATCAAGCAAAATAAAGCTAACATATGATGCACAAATATCAAATCATATGATATAACAATCATAAGAAAAAATTTGGGTAATAGTAATTATTTTAAAGTATAGCAATTATTTCAAACTATTAAAACGAAACAATTTGAAATTCTCGTTCAACACAGATTACCACAACATTAACCAATGTATATTTCGAGCAATGTGGAAACAAATATTTAATATATATATATATATATATATATATATATATATATATATATATATATATATATATATCCCCAAAAACTCATAAATTTCTGTTATGCAATGATACTTCTGGATCGAACTGATTACTGGTTGTCAGTGGAAATATGAATTTGGGTGATATCACTCCCTTATGATACGCCCACTTACGCAAATTCAGTCTTAAATTTCACGGTTGAGATAATTCGAAGATTTGAGGTAATAGTTGAAGTGAAAAAGGTGGAGTTAGTATTGTGGGTAGAGGTAGAGGTAGAGGGGGGAAGGGGTGGTTGGGGTCTGTCTTCTCCCTACTTAACCAGATGGTGATATTACTGTGTTCTGGTTGCTTGCGACCGACTTTCTTATTTTTTATTTTTTTTTAGCGAGTCTGTTTCCCAGGTGCAAGGACAGGTCCTGGTGTCGGTCCTGAAGGCTCTATCTTTGCCTAAATAACAGACAGTGGCCCTGCATTGTAAGCCTTGCAATGCCCGGAACTAGGCCTAGTCACCTGAAGGTAGCAGCAGAGGGCCTTTCTCGAAGATGGTGTTTTATGCTCGGTCCTAGCAGCTAGAATCAGAACTACCAACCACCCCCAACTTCTCCATTGAATCTAGGTGCATTCATGGTTGATTATGTTTAATGTCGCGGAGATTTTCCCTTCACATTCTATTGATACTTGCATGGTTTTCGTAGGTTTCACCTTTTTTTTTTTTTTTTTTTTTTTGCCAGTGCATAAGTGAGACTATTCTTGTCCATACGATGCGGAGTGTGAATATGCTTGGCGAGCATTATTTTAATTCGAGTACCCCTCCCCTTATGCTCTCTCTCTCTCTCTCTCCTCTCTCTCTCTCTCTCTCTCTCGAGGACTCTCTCTCTCAGGAAGTTTTTTATCTATCAGGAATAACCAGAGGTCTGTTTTAAGAATCGAGCACTAGGCCTATTGGTCATGCTCGGGTGCTTTCTTTATATATATAATATTATATATATATATATATATATATATTATATATATATATTATATACACATATATATATATATATAAGATATATATATATACATATATAGAATATATAATTATATTATATATATAATATATATATATATAATAATATATATATATATATATATATATATTTATATATATATATAAAGAAGCACCCGAGCATGACCAATAGGCCTAGTGCTCGATTCTTAAAACAGGACCTCAGGTTATTCCTGATAGATAAAAACTTCCTAGGAGAGAGAAGAGAGAGAGAGGAGATGAGAGAGAGAAGAGAGAGAGAGGAGACGAGAGAGAGAGAGAGAGAGAGCATTAAACAACAGGGGATACTCGAATTAAATAATGCTCGCCAAGCATATTCACACTCCGCATCGTATGGACAAGAATAGTCTCACTTATGCACTGGCAAAAAAAAAAAAAAAAAAAGGTGGAAACCTACGAAAATACTTGTTTGGTGCGACCCTGAACGCAATTCAGCATGCAAAAATTTGCACAATCGAGAAATTCCATGAAATTATTACCTAACAAGCTGGAAAATATATTTCCTTGATTCTTGAAATAGGCCTAACCATGTAACCAACGCTAAAACGAAACGCGCACATAACTTGGATTTCGTTTTTTTTTTTTTACACCAACTTGTCTTATTTATATTTCATTTAATCAGATGCTAAACTTCTCTGTGCTTTATCAAAAGAAATCATAATAGCTTCGATATAACGCTATAAAAGTAGAAAGTTAATTTACAAATATTAGCCAATGCTTATGCACACGGTTCCTGCTACCACTCTATGGTGAACACTGGAAGCCGCAGATGTTTCTTTGGGGAAAATTTTTTTTTTCTATTAATAAACAATTACTGAACTAACATTGATCATTCGCTAGGTGGGCAAATACTTTGCGCGCTTATACAGTTAATCACTGATACGTATTATCAGATAAATAGGATGACAATAATTGGAATAAATAATACTAACTGGCAACCACATGGAGTTTCTATAGAAGTACGATCAATTCTGAGATTTGTCGCTTCACTTCTGGAAAACTTACTGTACAGTCGTAAAGCACCCTATAAAGTCGTTATTGCAAAATAAGAGAAACTTTCCTTTTTTGCTTTACAGGACAACATTTTTCTTAATCTCGGAATAATTACAGAATATCGCGGCCTTCAGATTACTTTCCTCTTTCCCATATTATTTTGAGTTATTATTATTAAAGCTGTGTTCATTTTCAATAAACTCATATTATTTTTAAAGAGATTTTAGGCTATTAACTGCTTTGTATTTGAAATTAAGGGTTTCGTTGTTGGTGTTTCTTTCATGTTCTTGTTAACTTTCTGGTTTTTAGAGAATTTGATGATTTCTTTATTCCCTTTTTTTTTAAATTATTCTGTTTATATAGCTTGTGGTATAATATATATATATATATATATATATATTTATATATATATATATATATATAATATATGTCTATATATATATATATAATATATATAGATTTTATATATATGTATATAATATATATATATATATATATATATATAGATATATATATATATCTAATATATATATATATATATATATATATATATATATCTATATATATCTTATATATATATATATATATATATATATATATGATATATTATAATATAGGCCTGTGGTGTAATTGTTAATAAGTTGATTCTCCTTAGAACTGCTCAGTTCTAAGAAAATCATGAAAAAGCATGTGGGGGGAGGGGGGAAGAACGGCGGAAAGGAATAAACTCGAGACGTTCATTCTTCCTTACTCAAATATAGCTAATGCGAGACTTAACATCACAATCACCAAAGTTACTTCCAAAAAATTGGTTCTGTACCAAAAACTCATTTGGTTTTTCCTTTTTTTCCATTTACTTTGGTTTTCTCTCTCATTTTCATACTCGTCTCATGAAATCGTTACATTCTCCTTATTTATTGGTATTTTGTCCCCTTTTACGTATTATTAACATTTATTTTTTTTTACTTTATCATTCACTTCCTGATTATGGTTCTCACTCTTCATAATTTTTCAAAGTTCATTGACTCACTAATTATATATCATTGCAATTGTTTATTTAACCCTACCTGTCGTTCCTTACCAGTATTCCTCTATTTATTCTTTGCTCCTTTCCCTTTCCTTCTTTTCTTCTCTAGTCCCCGGAGAGAACGAAAGCCCAGGATAAAGATTTTCTCTCACCTTAAGCTGTGTGAGGCTCTTATGCTCTAATAAATGGTTGGAGGCAGCTTGCTGGAAGGTTATTAAAGTAAGGCGTTGAAGTGAGGATATCCCTTTTATAAAGTTGGAAATAATAGAAAATGTTAAACTTACAATACTCCATAAATTATGGCGAATTCTTAGTGCTCACGTATTGATTATGTGACCCTTTACCTTCTTTCGAGGTTTTGAATTTTGCATAAACTTGCTGTCATTTCATTAACGGATTTGAATAACTGAGGATCCTTTACCCTCTTTGACAGCTCGAGATTTATATATCTATATATGATTATAGTAATCGCTCTTACACGTGATTTTTATATCTCCCATAACCACAAGGAAAAATGAAATAATGGTGTAGGTCCTGACCGGTTTCGGCTTTATTCCTAAGCCATTAAGGAAGGACTGATACACAGTGAAAGCAGTTCTCAGTATAAATGTTAGGGGTCAGAACAAAAAAGCGCACAAACCTTTTGAAACCAAAGCTCCACTCCTGACAGGTTCCAGAGAAGTGAGAGAGACGTAGTAAAATTATACGACTTAATTAAGAAATGTATAAGAGAGAGAGAGAGAGAGAGAGAGAGGAGAGAGAGAGAGAGATATGTGTCTAAATTGTTTCGTCAAATCTTAACATGGCAAATTTTATGTTGAAACTGAAAAAAAAAATTAGAAACTGCAGCTCTTAAAACATAACCAAGTAAACCCTCTAGTATTGTAAGTAAACTACAGACTAGTGATCTGATCTCTGTTACAATAAACACAAACAACAAAATTTTCTCCATTGCGTTTCAGGTGGATCGACCCTCCAGACGGTTTTAAGGCCCAGGAGATTTTTTTCCCCCACAGCTTACAAGGTTTATGGGTCAAATATATAAAATACTATTTAAAGGAACAGTGCAGTTTCCCTAGTAAGATTGCTTCAACTCTACTGAGCCAGGCAGAGAGAGAGAAAAGTAGGTTCACTATCCGGAGCTAATCTCTCTCTCTCTCTCTCTCTCTCTCTCTCTCTCTCTCTCTCTCTCTCTCTCTCTCTCTCTCTCTCTCTCTCTCTCTCTCTCTCTCTCTCATAGGTTTCAAAATATGATGATGAAATTTATCTCGACAGTAACTCTGTCAACATATAATCAGGTGGATGTACTTTAAATTTTCATCTCTCTCTCTCTCTCTCTCTCTCTCTCTCTCTCTCTCTCTCTCTCTCGTGCGTTTCACAATAAGATGAAATTAATATCGTTAGTAACTCTGTCAACCTATAATCAGGTGGATGTACTTTAAATTCTCTCTCTCCTCTCTCTCTCTCTCTCTCTCTTCCTCTCGTCGCTCATCCTCTTCTCTCTCTCGCTCTCTCTCGTCCTCTCCTCTCTCTCTTTCAAGAAATTTACTCCCCTTTCTCTCTCTCTCTCCTCATCGTTTCATCTCTCTCTCTCTCTCTCTCTCTCTCTCTCTCTCTCTCTCTCTCTCTCTCTCCAATATATGGGTAGGAATAGTTTAAACAACAAAGCAACATAATTTCTCGCCTTCCTGAAGCAAAGCAGATTATAAATCTATCAACAATGATGCCACAAAAAGCTATGTCGATAAAGGAAGAGTTATTAAAGCTAATACCGGTATATTCAATGACCTATTCAGAATGCATTTTCCAGTGGGATTGGCGCCCTACCTTCCCCACCTTGAGAGAAAATATAAAAGATGTGATGATTATAGAAATATATAAGCTATATGATAAGTTGTGCGTAGCTTCACGAATGCTCCTAGATATTATGTACTCTCCTCTCTCTCTCTCTCTCTCTCTCTCTCCTTTACGCGTACAAACACAAAAAAAACACATAACGCATCTAAAGTTGTTTTGAGATTAGCGATTAAAACAGTTTCTTATTCAAGAGGTTTTAGAGTTTTGAGTGTCAGTCTCTCGAAGGTTCTTTAGTATTAGGTTCTTTCGTTGCTTTGTTTCTTGGTTTGAATTATGTCGAGGGAACCGACTCCTCTTTCTATGATTCATAGTATCATTATCATCCTTATCACCACGACCATCACCTTCCTGAAGATACAGGCAATCCATACTATAGTAGTTTTACATCAACCGCTCCTGATTGGCTGTTGATAAGCCAATCACAGGGCTGGAAACTCTCAGTCTCTCGAGAGAGTCCACATAGGCAGGATGCATGTTCCACCTCTCCCGAAAGACGTATCCATCAGGAAAGGTGGAACATACATAATACATCCTGCCTATGTGAACTCTCGAGAGAGACTGAGAGTTGCCAGCCCTGTGATTGGCTTATCAACAGCCAATCAGAAGAGTCGTGAGGGACTGGCCTTGACATCGGGTGCACGATTAATATGAATCTACTTTAACAGGTCCTAGCTGTGCGTAACCTCCATTCTACTGTTCTGAACATTAATCGAAGGAAGTTAAAATGTTGAACGTCGCCAAAGAATCTGTAAGGAAGAAGATTTGAAGCCTTATCTTTGCGCAGAAGCAGGATGTTTTTCGATTCTCCGGGAATTCGATCCTTTTTGCAAGCATCGTGATATTCTTAGAACTACTCTAAACAGGTATTGTGGAGCTCCTCATCAGCATGCAGTAAAAGTACTACCTGAGAGAATGGATTAAATTTGCGAATTACTGCATAACGTTGCTTATCTTGTTAACTGATATTCAGCTTTTATAAATATAAAACAGTGCGTGGAAAAATGCTGTTCAAAATGTGGGAAAAATCATAACATCTATAGTTATGACAATAACTGAATTTTATCGTGAGAATCAGTGATAATGAAAATGATTCTCATTATGCCGTTAGGGATTATAAAATAGGATTTGTGAAACTCATTTGAAGGCCAGAGCAGCAGTGGGAATATATCTGCCACTTCAGGAACAGATATAATACCATTAATAAATAATGGTATCGGCTTCATAAAATAAAAGAAAAAAAAATCAAAGATTTAACCATTAACCAGTTTTTCCTTTATTTTTTTTTCAATAAAAAATATCCAAAAATCAGCAACTCGAATTTAAGCTTTGTTTGTTTTACCAACGAAGTAACTTTGTGCCTTCCATAGTTGCCGATTTCCTTAAAAAAACTGCCGATCATATCCAGTTATTTTCAAAATGGTCATGGTCGGTATAAGTAGTAACCATTGTCAAGAAAACTCGCTACTGTGCATTGATCCAGCAATGATACCTGTAGCCAAGTATAAAATAATTCAGATCATAATTTGTGCAACGAATGACATTTATTCATCATTGCTTGATGCTTTTACGTACATAATATGGGGCATTATCATTCAGTACTTCACCACTTTATGATAATAGAATAGATAGTTCTTAAGGAGTGTTGACCATGAAACTTTGGATTTCATTGTGAGTCAAACACTCGTTTTCCAGGTCAATCAATTACAGCTCTGGCTTTTTCTCCACTCAGAGGTGTGTTTTTCTAGTAGTATTTTCTAAGGGTGACACATGCAGTGTATTAAAGACAAATAATTAGCCCTTACACATAGATGGATAGGTGGTTCCATATGAAGTTATAAAAAGGCCATTTTTGGGACGCTAATATGTACCTTTATGGGCAATGGCTAAAAGATTTTGCACGAACATTTTATTTTAAAAAAAAAACAATTTCATTGTAAAGCAAAAAACTGGTCAGGAAATTATGAGACCTGCCCATTGTAAATAAATGAACGTTACATCAACTGCGGAATAGCTCAACTTCCTCCTCCTCCTCCTCCTCCTCCTCCTCCTTCTTTTCTTCTTCTTCCTTCTTCTTCTTCTTCTTCTTCTTCTTCTTCTTCTTCTTCTTCCTCTTCTTCTAAGTGTATGAATATTTTGACTCGTATCAGATTGTAAACCAATTATTCCACATCTGATTTAACTACAGTTCATTAGAAACTTTACAATTGCTCCTCGAACCATTTCATGCATTCCATCCTTTTTTGAAGGTTGCTTTGGTAGTTCGGGAGGGAGAATGGGTGAGGTGAAAAGAGAATGGGGATGCAGTAGGATGTATTTTAATGAGTGGGCGTGCGGAGTGGATGAGCGAGGAGCGGTGAGTGGAGAGTGAGAGCGTGGCGAATGAAGTCCAGTCGTGCCACAAGTTCCTGTGATGCAAGGATGTATCCACACTATAGTAAAGCATGCCATAAAGATATGTTAACACATGCGTAGAATCTACGGGCCATTTTTACCAGATACATCTGAAATTGTAATAGCCACAATGCCCTCTTAACTTCTCAAATTCTTTGCTCTTTTTTGGATACACTTCTCACTACTTGCATTGAGCGCCAACTTCCAAGAAATTTGAACCCGCTATAACATAATCACGACGAGGTCACCTTGCCGACCTGACCTCGTCGTGATTATGGTATCGCGGGTTCGTTTCCCGCTGCCGGACATCACGATTTCTTTGAAATTGGAGCTCAAGGCTTTGTAGTGACAAGCGTATCTCAAAATACGAAACATAATGGTTGAAATATTTGATATACCAATAATGAAGCGGTTCCAGTGTCTATTCCTAGCAAGGGAGTTTGAACATTACTAGATATTTCACCCTTGATTAATATTTCCCGTTTCAGGTTTCCCGACCAGAATGCCATTGTTACATCTTGAAAAATGTTTTACTCACCGGTCCTGGGGTTGGTTTGCTGAAGGAATTCCTCGTTTCCCCCAAATAATATAAAAAAAATTTCCTCTTTTCCCCTTAGCGACCTTTCTTTATAAAAGGTTAAACATTTCTCTTCTTGTAAAAGATTCCTCTTTCCTTCTTGTAAGTAGGGAATTGCGTTTTAAAAGTTATGTGATTAAGAAAAGAGGATTCCTTTTTTAAGAAGGAATCTAAAAAAAATTTTTTTCCTCAGAGAAATTTAAGGAAGCTTACTTTCTTTCTCTAAACCAGTATCAAGAATACTGTATTTTTAATACCTAAAACTCATGATAGACTTTCACTTACTTTCCCCTATTTCCCATTCAAGTCAAATAAATTTCCAGCGAAAGCAATCTTTTTCCCTCAGGAAGGACCCCTTACCCACCCTCACCTTCCCACATCGAACTGGCTGGAGCTTTTTCCTTCTAACATGAACTCCAATCGCAGAAAATGCAATCTGAGTTCATCATGGGTCGCTGCTTGTGAGTTTCTCTGAGACAGTAATTCTCCAAAGCCCCAAAAGGAACGCCGAAAGAAGACGAGGGAAGATCTTCGTTATTTCCTGGAACAAATTATTACTGAGCTACAGAGAAGCATAACATGAGGATGGTGCACCCGCTTATCTCGAGAACTCGTCAGGGAAGATTATCATGAACGCATTTCGACCAGGAGAGAGAGAGAGAGAGAGAGAGAGAGAGAGAGAGAGAGAGAGAGAGAGAGAGAGAGAGAGAGAGAGAGAGAGAGAAATTGTTGTTCCTTTACCCTTCATTAGAAAAATTTAGAAAGGAAACGTAAACTTTGATAGGTAAAATGTCAAAATAAAAAATCAACGAAGAAAATAGACAAACTAGTATGAAAGAAGCGAACAGAAATACAACGTGAGCAAAGAGGCAATAAAATGAAGAGAAATAAATTTGGGGAACAAATGAATTTAGAGAAAGAGCAGTAGACAAAAATAACAATCTAATTGTCGGATGACGATTATTAACGATCGCGGAAGATAGCTGTCAGCACGGAAGACGAAACGTACCGAGCGGACAGAATGATTTATGTTTTAAGAATTCATTGTGAGTAATCACGAGGGAAAGAAACAGTGCTTAGAATACAAATCGGGTGATTTATTACTGAAATGAGAGACATATGTAATATCTGACCTGCTACCGGAAATGGAAAGTTTTACTTGAAGTAATTCATGCAGCATATTCATACAGCATGAAAATAGAACAGAGCTGGTTAGCAATGTTCAGCCAAAGGTGAGAGGCCATTTTTGTAGTAAAACTATTGTGTTTAAAGACAAACAGATTAAGAAAAGAGCCTAGAAAAAGTCTGTAATAGAACGATAATATTTTGGTCTTTAGATATATGGTGCAGAATGATCCTGAATGATGGCAACGCAAGATCAAACATTACGCACATTAAATGTACGAAATGAAATAGATGCCCACATGTGAACATCAGCTATGTACCGCAAGTTCGAACAGAATATGAAGATTATCACCCACACCGTAAGTGGATGCCCAGCATTAACTCACTCAGAATGAATACAAGGAAAGGTATGGCTCAGCTGTCAGGACCTTGCATGTTAAACTGCAAAAAGATGAACTACTATATGTAGACATGGGGTGTAGCCATTTGTCCCGATCCCCCAAAATAATAAATGTTGGGAAACTAAGAAATCTAGGAACTCCATGATTATGGTGTAAGATCTGATCATGTGGATAAAGAAACGGAAATGGTCTCTGATACATTTAATTGTATACCATGGGGCACAAAGGCTAAGGATAAAAACAGAGAAAAGACAGAACAGTACAGATCTAACGATAGAAATATGTAATTATCATCCTGGGAGCTTTAGGGTTATCCCAAA
>NC_087210.1:9851604-9859104 GCF_015104395.2 Macrobrachium nipponense | reverse complement strand
TCCTCAGTGGAATGTCCGAGAATCGAACTCGCGGCTACCGAAATGACACGCCAACCATCACACAGACCACGCCACTGAGGTCTCGCTCATTTTCGATATGCTGTAGATACGGAATTTTGTCTAAATTTTTCATGTTCGTATGTATGGTGAACTATCTAAATATGGGCATTTTTTTGGTTTCCTTTATTTACATAATTACTCACACCGCAAAAGTGAATACATACAGTGTTAAAAACCATGGCGGGGCGGGGTGTGGGGGGTGTGGGGGGGGGGGGGGGTGTGGGGGTGTGGGGGACGGGGGGGGGGGGGGGGGTGTCAATATTCAAAGATAGTGACTCTTTTAGTCTGTGAGTGTTTCTGTAACTTTTTTCTGTGACTTTTTTTACCTGCTACTTTTTTTAACAAAGGGTTCTTGAAATACAAGCTAAGTTAGGAGGTGACGTATATATGCCCTTCAGTGGCTTGTGGTGTACTGTGATTTTAGCTCCTGTTAGAAGCAATATACCATATATTCAACAAGTGTTCCTAATCGATTTTGTTCGTTCTGTTGATATAAATTTTTGTAATTTTTAACTAAGAAAAGGTTGCAATGAGGTAATACGTATTCAGCAAAATGAACAAAAATTTATATTGGATATGAAACATCAAAAGTGCATCTAAAGGTCGATAGCTCATTTCAGTTTTTGGAATAAAAAGGAGGAAAATTATTGTACGTAAGACAACTCTATTTAGAGTTAGACCTTTAAAGTATCATTGTTGGGGATCCTAAGTGTGTTTGATAGACAGCTGATGTCAGTTTTACATTGCACATTTGCATATTGTCTGAAAAGTAACACGAAAAAAAAAAAACACCCTTGGTGGTAAAAGCTTTCAACTCTACATAAATGTTCTATTAAGAATCAATAGAACGTCGACAAAAGGTTATGTATAAGGGAATATACTGGACCGGAGGAACTATCCATAGCTTTTGATTCTCGCCACGGAGAACCAAGCGACTGACTGTTCCTGGGTGACGATTGGTAGTTGCTCCTGGAGTTGTTCGTTCTTGATAAGGACGTTTTCCTTCGTCTGAGGTAGTTTAGAGGGGGGTTGGGTAATATTTCTACGTCGACCGGAGAGCGTGGTGTTTTTTATATACTCTTGTTAGTTGGATTTTATCGTGTTGGGTAAAGTATGTGTTAAGGTTTTATTTGTTTAGTGATTTTTTGGGTATTTCTACAGAAGCAATCCGCGGTGGCCTAGACTATGACTATTGACGTTTTCCTATGTTATTTTACCCACTGAACAAGAATTTAAAGTAATATTTATTCGGACGACCGAAATCGGCGGAAGAACACCAAAACCAATATGGCGGCGATACCAAAACAACAACAAACAAATTAGGGAGCGACTACATATCCGCGACGATCGATTTATGTGTGCTGTCAGTAAGGCCGTGTCGAAACGGCGCTTCGCGCCTTATCCGTATATTTAAAGATTCTTGGCAAGCACGGCATGTACTGGCTAGAGGTAATGTTGCGATGCGCGTGCTAGCCACAGGGGTTACAGTAAGGCTACTTACCGTGGTGGATCACACCTAGGTTGATCCGACAAATAGCTCCACAACACTCGCAGTTTTTTGCTTTATAATTAAATTATGTCTTTGAGCATATTCAATCACAACTTCTTTACCACCACTAGACAAATAATGATAAAATTCACCGTAAACCCACATTGCACTGCAAACAATCGTAGGAAATCGAAGGTCTCTGTCAAAATTAATGCCAGAAGGGCCAGCCACTGCCTCTGCCATAGCTACAGGAAGACAAAATGCCGGTTTTTGCTTCATTATTTGAGTATTCAGTCAAACAAGGATACCAGTGGACACTGGACAGGTAACTTTATTACTCCGCTGAAAACTAGTGAAACTAAGTTTTCGACTGAAATCGTTCGTAATTGGTTATGAAACCCATGACGTCATAATGATGTCACAACTCTCAGCCAATAATGAGTAACTGGAACTGCTTTTGTTTGCATAAAAAAAAAAAGTAAGTTAGTAGGGCTCATTAAAAGTAACATTACTGTAGAGGAACACCTTTCCTGACTTAGGAAAAAATTCGAGGTAAAAAATTATCAAGCTCATTTAATTCCAGCCCGTTCAATCTCTCATATAATGACTATACTTTTTATAATGCTTTTCACATGCTCTTTCCATGTAGGAGATTATTTATTTTAATATCCAGTGCGAAGTGCTTCTGAAGTATTACCATTTTTTGTGGTTTTCTTTTCCAGTGTGTTTTGATTTTAGAGTTTCTTATTTTAAGGATTTTACATGATTATATTTTGTTGTTAATTATGCATTAATTTCACAGTTCCGTGGTTACGGTTACCCCGCCGCAGCTGTAGAATCTGTTTTTATCCATTGATAATGACCCAGGTTTTTTTCCTATTTCAGACACGTCCATGTCAGTGCGTACTCGGGTGATAATATATATTAGTGATGGGTATTCAAGCCACAGAGTAGGTCTTTTTGGATGGTGGATGGACCTATACGGAAAAGGATATTGCCCCGCTTCAGTTTACAAGAGGATAGGTAAATAGAGAAGACAGAAGTAAACGGTGAGTGTTTGCTATTTACATCTTTGTAAAAACCAAATTTTTTTTAACCTCCACCCCTTGAGGGGCTGGGCCCCTTAAGGGGTTTAGGAACTCCCATGAACCCTTTATGGTGGGACGGAAGTCTATCCATAATGAGTTCCTGGGAGGGGTTGGTGGGATACCTATAGTAACCTGGTTAGTTTCTTATAAGAAGTTGGATAGGATATACCTTTCTTGTAGTATGTAAATTTACTTAAAATATTCTAGCCCAGTTAGTGAATTTCTCTTTTTAGCTTGAGATTGGAAAATCTTTATTTCGGTTAATACAGACTTTTTACAAGTTATATTGTATACCCTATTCATGGTAGACTTCACAATAGGCTAGACTTCACATTGTTAATGTGATAGCGGATTCTTTCAGCTTCTACCTGGCTGATGGTTATGAATTGTGAACTTCGTTAACTCGTGGGCACTGATGTGAAATAAAATAATTTAATGAAAAGGCTGCAAACGTCAGTTGTCAAAAGAAATTTCTGAAAGTAAATTTGTCTATTTTTTTATCGGTTAACAAAGTTGATCCTGAAGGTTAAAGTTCAATAACAATTTTACCTGTTTAAGACTAGTCATTTTCCATTGAAGGACTTTAAAGTCATTATGCTGTATTTAGGTGGTCAGGTATAATACTTTTTTTTTTTTATCTTTTATTACAAAAATACAAATTATTACACCCAATAATTTAACATTATTTGGAATAATTCTGTTATACAAAAATTATAAATATAAACTTAAATAACATTTTGTTTCAAAATCAATATAAATCAAAATCAAACATATAGTTTAAAATTCTTTGGTTACATACTTGTAAATATTGCTTGTATATCTATATTTAATATACATCCTTTGTGCTTCTAATTTATTTTTCAAAAGAACAATTACATTTTGGCAGCTATTGTTATGTTTATAACACATCCACAAACAATACAAATCCGCCGGTGGATCAACAAAATGGCAGTGTTTTTTTATCAACAATTGATTTTGCTTCTATATCATAGAAATAATAATTTCAAGAAACTATAATTCTTTAGTTTACAGCATTTCTTAAGGACAGAATTAAACCATTTCACTATATTTTTCTTTTCTCTACAGAAGTAAAAATATGCATTTGATACTCGTTTTCCCCGCGCTGGTCCACATTTTGAGGTCTTCTTTTAATTTCAACACATATGGAGCCTTTGTTTTGTTGCTAGTGACTCATGAATATACCTAAACACAAATTCCCTTTCCTCCTACTTTAATGAATGTGCTATTAACATTTCTCCAAATATTTTTCCATTTAAGTGTGGGATAGTTATTTTCTACCATTGGGGCTTCTTTCCTCCAAATGATTGAAATACATGTCTCGTTATTTATATATGGAAAGAGTTTGTTTGTGATATGCTTTTCCTAATATCATCTACTGCCAAAGAATAGTACTCAGGGGTGGGGGTAAAATATGCTACTTCTGATGAGCTATCTAATTTTAACATACCATTCAGTCTTACATAACAGTAATACCTGGTTAACCCGTTACAGTTTATTAGACTTTTTAAGCAAGTTACACTGAATATTGATCTTGCCTTTTCTTTAATACTTATTATCCCTAAACCTCCTTCTAATTTTGCTAATTTTGGTAAATGCAGGGTACTACGTTTTATAGGTCTATACATTACCACACCATATATACTTGAAAATAATTGCATTCTCCTTTTGAGCTTGTTTTTTTACTTAACGGAAGTGTGTGAAGCTACATACCACATTTTGGATAATATCAAAGAGTTGATTATTAGTGCTTCGCGGTAAAGTGTTAGATACCTTTTACACAACATGTTAACTGCCTTTTCAATTTTTTTCTCTATATCTGACCAATTTATTTCACAAGTTTCCGCATACGAATTGCTGAGTAAATGCCCAAAATTTTAGCACAGTCCACAACTTTGAAACAAGTTAACTTCCAGTCTCTTCTGCCTGACCATTCACCAATTCCTAAGATGACAGATTTTTCTTTATTTAATAATGAGCCAGTTGCTGCTTCAAATTTCTTTAATTCATAGTGAATCTCTATTAATGCATCATCGTCTGCAAAAAATTTTTGGTAACGTAGGAGGTACAATTTTTGTTATTGGTTTTTTGTTAATGCTAGGTACAATGGTTCTTGGAAAATGACATACAATAACATTGATAGTGGACAGCCGTTGTCTAACGGACCTTCTTACATTAAAGGTGTCTGTAAAACAATAGTCCATTCACACATATCATACTTTTACATTCTTTATATAATATTTTTAACCATGAAATGAATTTTACTGAAAATCCAAAACAACTTTTCCATTAATTCTAAAAAGAAATGGCCAAGATTCACCCTATCAAAAAGCTTTGGACCAGTCCAAGTTAAACATACCTGCATTCAAATGATTTTCTCTTACATAAATCATTGTATGTCTCATTGTATTATTGCAGTGAATATGGATCTGTTGGAGTACCACAACCCACAATATTGTTCAGGTGATATGATTTTCCAATTACATGTTTCAAAACGATTGCCATAGTTTTTGCTAGAATTTTATAATCAACATTTAACAAAGTGATTGGTCTCCAGTTTTCAAACCATTTCCAAATTTACACTTTTTGGTTTTTTTGGACATAGTTTTATTATTCCTAAATTTGTGTCGATAACATAACTTTCTTTCTTTTTCAGCAATACATTTTATTACCTCTGAAAAATCGTTTTTTATAATATACCAAAACCGTTTATAAAACTCCACGTTAATCCATCACTTCCAGGTGATTTTCCTTTATTCATTTTATTCAATGATTCCCATAATTCATTATATCAAAATCCTCCTCTAAAAGTTTATGTCCTCTTCATCTACCTTTTTTTTGCATTTCTCAAGCAAATAATGATTGTTCTTCGTGATTTCCTTCAGTAATTCATCATTACTGTAAAATGGTCTTTAAGATACACAAGAACAGCCTTTGTATACGTTAGTATATTTCCACTATTACTTTTTATCTTCAGTTACCAGGTGATTGCCTTTTATGCTGTTTCTCCTTCCCAAGCAAGTGCGATGATAATTTTTTCCCCTTCCACTTGATCTTTTAATTTTGCTCTTATTTTTTACTCCTCACAAAGTTCAGTTTGAAGACGGTTTATTTTACTTTTCAAAGCATAATTTCATCATATTTATCATTCCCAGCATTACATAAGCCATATAGATATTTTAATCGACATTGCAATAAATTTAATAAACCATATTTTTCATTTGATTTCCTCGTTACAACTTTAATGAAGAACCTTTTACATTCCCTTTTAGCAAATTCCCACCATTTAATTACATTTTCAAAACTGTCTTTTTTTAGTTTTACATGACTCCAAAAGCATTCAAAGTTTTCGCCTATTCCTTCTTTGGTCTCCAGTAAAGACGCATTTATTTCCAAAATCCTTCCCTTTTTGCACATCGCCTATCCTGAATTTAGCAATGACCATACAATGATCAGAGAAGGCCACAGGCACTGTATCAGTACTTAACATATATGGAGTAGCTGTTTAGTATATAGGCGATCTATCCTAGAACCATAGCTTTTTCTAATGTAGGTATATTTTGGAATGCCTTTACAAGTGCAAGTTACATCTTTTAATCCAACATTTTTTATGAAGGACTGCAATGATTTTGACACTATATTGTCCTTCCCCTGTACTGACATCTCTGTTGGATGTAACACAATTAAAATCCCCTCCGAAAACTACATTTTCAATATTTTTACGAAAATAATATAAGATTTATTGTTGAAAAATTCTTCTCTTTCTTTCTTTTTATCTGTGACCTGAAGGGGCATAAATATTCAACAACTGGAATTATTTCATAATTTAACAAGATATTTTAGCTCCTATTATCTGTCCTCCGTATCCATTTCCTTGCTAAAGACAGACAAAGATTTAAACTTATTTATACAAACTGCTGTACCTCCTTTAAGATTATTACTTGGGTTTAACAAAACATCATAGTAATTTGTGAAAAAACAAAAAAAATCAGAGCTTTTAAATCCTTCACATTATGCTCTTGCAATAACAAAATATCTATATCATAATACCTAGACAAGGATACAGCTTCATTTGTCACCAACGTCATTTAACCCGTTCACATTTAAACAGCCAATTGAGAGATTGAAGGCGTAAAATTAATTAGATTCCAGCTTTTTCCTTTTCTGGTCTCTCAATTTTTTCCAATTTTCCTCATCACTATTATTTCTTCAGATCTTGAATATTTTTGAGTTCCTATTTTTTTTCTTTTGAAATTCTCATCTTGACGCGTCATTTTCCATCTGAATTTTCCATTTTTCCATTTCCAGGCGCAATTTCCAAATCTCCACCCGTTTCCATTAATCCATCTTCCATATATTCTGCATCATTTTGTCCTCCTCTCCTTGATCAGTTCCGTGTCCCAGGTTAAGAGTTATCTTTCTGTCCTCTTGATGAACGTCCGCAGTCGTCGTGATAACAGTGAACTCATCAGGTGCAGTCTCTTGCGGTATAATCACCACTTCAGACGCTTCCAAACTTGGTCCACTATGTAGTACTTCATCATCGATAGATATCACCTCCTCCTCCTTATCTGAATCCTTATTCTCACATTCTTTGATTTTCTCACTATCTCAAGTTCAATATTCATCCTTTTCTGTTAAAAAAAAAAACTGTTGCTCGTTGTTGTTTTCCATTTTCCACTGTTATACTATTGATATCCTGAACCATTATTACCATTTGGTGTCTCTTCACTTAGTGACTCTTGCCTTTCCTTCTCCATGTTGCGTTCGTTCCCTTGTTTCGTTCCCCTGTGTTTCGTTCCCTTGTCGTTTCCCCTGTAGTTCGGCAGAGACTTGGAAAATCCT
>NC_087210.1:9828564-9846104 GCF_015104395.2 Macrobrachium nipponense | reverse complement strand
ACCCCCTTTTATATTCTTTCTTCCATCTTACTTTCCACTATCTCCTAACAATTGCTTCAAAGTGCAACTGCGAGGTTTGCCTCCTGTTACACCTCTCAAACCATTGACTGTCAATGTCCGTTTCAGCACTGAATGAACTCATAGGTCCCAGTGCTCGGCCTTTGGCCTAAATTCTATATTCAGTTCAATTCTTGACTTTATGAAATTTGTCTTGAACTTTCTGGTCGTGCCCGTTAGACCTAGTCCTTATGCCAGAAATTCCTGAGTCGTGATGTAAGTTTAAGGCAAAGTTCCTCGGGGTAGGGTTCGATGAGCCTCCCTTTTGGTCCAGTAATGTCGGTCGCATTGCACTTACAAAGGATACAGCTGTGCACTGTTTACCAGTGAGTTCCCTGTATGGTCGGAGACATTTTGTTTCCAAGATTTTGAAAGCAAACACTGTATGTATTTCGATTTTCTCTGAACCCTGATAATGATGACTCCATTTATGACTTTTTCACAAAATAAATGATCTTTGTATTATGATGAGAATCCTTGAAAACAAATTGAAACCCATTTAACAAATTCGCTTGTGAATATTGAGCTCGCTATTTCGAACACACTTCAGTTAACCGTATTTTTTGCAGTTTTATGATTTTTATTGTTATAAGTAAGCAAATAATTGCCCAGAGCATCGGCTGTTGACGTCATGGTTGCTACAGAGAAATCATTTTAAAAAAAATGTATCGTTAGTGATGAGAATAAACTGGCACATGACGGCCGTGCTGCCTGTACCGTTCAGGTATGTATACCTGGACGTTTGTGTCCGTCTTGACATCTTACTGGAAACCCCTTGTGTTTACTTAAATCAGCGCTAGTGTTCTCGGGTAATTAATTTTTAGTAAATTTGGGTGCTTCATGTTGCACAAATAAAAAAATTGAAAATGTAACTTATTTTTGTTAACTATACCAACATGTATGGTTGCATGCATGTATGTATGTATTTATAATTAATAGATACTCATAATATCTAGAGTACTGATGAAACTACAATTACTTGGCTCTTATTGTCAAATGGCTTCTTTTATCCTCACGGCTGCCCGTCAGTATTGAAACTCAATCATTATCACACTGCAACAGGTATTCTAAGTCATTGCTTTCTTGTTATATCCACGTGTTTGAATCAACAACAGTCACTCACTCTGATATTCGACTCCAAGTGCTTTACTTAATGTTCCATTGGCTTCGGAAACAATAAGGTCTAACAAGCTCACTTTCCTCTGTGGGAATCTTCGGAGATTTTCATCAGTATGATCGCTTGGGAAGATTAAACTAATAAAAGTTTTTTCTCAGCAATTACCCCAAGGTTCTGATATATCTCTTGACTGAGTTTTTTCTTCTTTTTTAAGAATCACACATGTCGAAACGGCAGTTCGCTAATTACAGTAGTTCAGTAATTTGAACTGCTTGGAATTCTTTCCGCAGTTACGTGTCTCTCAAGATAGGTTTTCTATAACATTTTGTGGTTTGGTTTTAATCAAGTGTTTGTCTTCCAAATTCATTTGTCCTCTTTCGAATGTGGATTTACTGACGGAATCTGTTTACTGTTAATTTTGTAAATGTGACACTGCTGATTTAACATAAGGTTCTAATGTTATGATAACCTTGTATGACCACTTCATTGCTTTCATTGGTGGGGCGAAATGATCTGTGTTGCTTGCTCTTTTACTTAATATTAAGACTGCCAGACTCATTATTGGTTTTCTTGTATGCAGCTATTATTCCGTCTTTCCGACATTACCTATGTTGGTATATTCACCAAAACTTATAGTTTTAACCACATACGAAATTCTGATTCCCGAATGGGCAAAATAGCTACCAATTATAGTGCTGATGAGTGATGAGGTGTCAATGACTCAGTTTATTGCCTCTGTTTTCTAGAAGGAACTGCGATGATACCGCAAGAAAAACTACATGCTGAATCTCGAAAGAGTTTTACTCTTCTGGAAATTTTCAGTTCTTGTTTAAATCTTTTTCATTCGCAGCCACACAGAACCAGAATTCTTCTCGCTATCAACCTTTTGATTCAGCTCTATGAGAGATATGCATTCTCGGAATCTATTGGACTTTTAAAAGTTGCTCTGTACAGTCGTGAAGCACCCTAGAAAGTCGTTATTGCAAAATAAGAGAAACTTTCTTTTTTTGCTTTACAGAACAACATTTGTCTTAATCTCAGAATACTTACAGAATTTCGCGGCCGTCAGATTACTTTCGTCTTTCCCTTATTATTTTGAGTTATTATTATTAAAGCTGTGTTCATTTTCAATAAACTCATATTATTTGTAAAGAGATTTTAGGCTATTAACTGCTTTGCATTTGAAATTACGGTGTTTCGCTGTGGGGGTTTCTTTCATATTCTTTCACACATATGTATATATATATATATATATATGTATATATATATATATATATATATATATATATGTATATATATATATATATATATATATATATATATATATATATATATATATATATATATATATAATAGGTGGTGTGTGGGTGTGTGTGTAATTGTTAATAAGTTGATTGTCCTTAGAACTGCCCATTCCTAAGAAAATCATGAAAAAGCATGGTGGGGGGAGGGGTGGGGGGGGTTTGTGATAGAAGGGAACGTTGTGGCATATTCCTCAGATTATGCCACAATTAATAGCTTCACTAGTTGAGAATGGAACCTTTGTAAAATTTTTTGGAGAACGACGGAAAGGAATAAACTAGAGACATTCAATCTGCCTTACTCAAAATAGCTGATGCGAGATTGAAATCATAATCACCAGAATTACTCCTCAAAAACTGGTTCTGTACCAAAAACTCATTTTGTTTTTCCTTTCATTTTATGTCCCTTTTTACCTATTATTAATTTTTTTTTTTTAATTATGGTTCCCATTCTCAATAATTTTTCAAAGTTCATTGACTCACTAATCATTGCAATTGTTTATTTTTAAACTTCGTTAACACTACCTTTCGTTCCTTACCAGTATTCCTCTATTTATTATTCCGTCCTTTACCGTTCCTTCTTTTCTTCTCTTGTCCCCGGAGAGAACGAAAGCCCAGGATAAAGATTTTCTCTCACCTTAATCTGTGTGAGGCTCTTATGCTCTAATAAATGGTTGGAGGCAGCTTGCTGGAAGGTTATTAAAGTAAGGCGTTGAAGCGAGGATATCCCATTTATAAAGTTGGAAATGATAAAAAATGTTAAACTTACAACACTCCATAAATTATGGAGTATTGTAAGTATTGATTATGGAGTTTTGTAAGTATTGATTGTGTGACCTTTTATCTTCTGTCGATATTATGAATTTTCTATAAACTTGCTGTCATTTCATTAACGAATTTGAATAACTGAGGGGCATTTAATCCCCTTTGAAAGCTAGAGTTTTATATATCGATCTGATTATAATCGCTCTTGCTTGAGTTTATATCCCCCATAACCACAAAGAAAAATGAAATAATGGGTGTAGGGCCTGGCCGGTTTCGGCTGTATTCCTTAGCCATTAAGAAAGGACTGACACACACTAAAAGCAGTTCACAGTATAAATGCTAGGGGTGAGATACGTAGTAAAATTATACGACTTAATTAAGAACTGTATGAGAGAGAGAGAGAGAGAGAGAGAGAGAGAGAGGGAGGTGTCTAAATTGTTTCGTCAAATCTTACCACAGTAAATTTTATGTTGTAACTGAAAACAAAAAAAATGTTTAGAAACTGCAGCTCTTAAAACATAAACAAGTAAACCCTCTAGTATTGTAAGTAAATTACAGACTAGTGATCTGATCTCTGTTACGACAGGGAAACATTTTGGGGATTCAACAATAAACACAAACATCAAAATTTTCTCCATTGCGTTTCAGGTAGATCAACCCTCCAGACGGTTTTAAGGCCCAGGAGATTTTTTTTCCCCCAAAACAGATTACAAGGTTTATGGGTCAAATATATAAAATACTATTTAAAGGAACAGTGCAGTTTCCCTAGTAAGATTGCTTCAACTTTACTGAGCCAGGCAGAGAGAGAAAAGAGTACGTTCACTATCCGGAGCTAATCTCTCTCTCTCTCTCTCTCTCTCTCTCTCTCTCTCTCTCTCTCTCTCTCTCTCTCATGGGTTTCAAAATATGATGATGAAATTTATATCGACAGTAACTCTGTCAACATATAATCAGGTGGTTGTACTTTAAATTTTCATTCTCTCTCTCTCTCTCTCTCTCTCTCTCTCTCGCTCTCTCTCTCTCTCTCCAATTTATGGGTAGGAATAGTTAAAACAACAAACCAACATAATTTCTCCCCTTCCTGAAGCAAAGCAGATCATAAATCTATCAACAATGATGCCACAAAAAGCTATGTCGATAAAGGAAGAGTTATTAAAGCTAATACCAGTATATTCAATGATATATTCAGAATGCATTTTCCAGTGGGATTGGTGCCCTACCTTCCCTACCTTGAGAGAAAATGTAAAAGATATGATGATTATAGAAATATATAGGCTATATGATAAGTTGTGCGTAGCTTCACGAATGCTCCTAGATATTATGTACTTCAGATGAATAGATTTCGTTGTCACAAGTCAAAGCAAAACTATATTTTCCTCCTCATATAACTTAAATTATATATTGAACTTCCCAATCTGTATTCTAGTTGGTTTCTGTTCTCCATTTTGTTAGCGTTTTCCATTTTAATTTTCCATGAAGGGGAAATCGCAGTGAAAGTAAATGGAGCTTTAGGAATTTTAGACCGAAATCTTGACAACATCAGATGTACCAATTTCATCAGTCCTTCAAAGCGAAAAAGGAACTTGTAGATCAAAAGTCGATTTCACGTTTAAGCTTATGTTAATACCACTTAGAGCTTTTGAATTTGTCTTACGTTTCCTCTACTGCCCAAGTTTTGGGGGTTTTCCATTATCGGATTTCCATCAGTCCTGTTTCCTCTTCTCTCAAATGGCTGCTCTTTGGATTCCTTCATTGTAAGGAATCTTACTGTTTCTTCCCTTATTTTTTCCTTCTTCCTTTCCCTTTTAAACTTCAGACAAGACAAGACGCCTCTCTCTCTCTCTCTTCTCTCTCTCTTCTCTCTCTCTCTCTCTCTCTCTCTCTCCTTTACGCGTACAGACACAAAAATTCACATAATATATTTAAACTTGTTTTGAGATTAGCGATTAAAACAGTTTCCTATTCAAGGGGTTTTAGAGTTTTGAGTGTAAATGTCTCGAAGGTTCATTAGTATTAGGTTATTTCGTTGCTTTGTTTCTTGGTTTGAATTATGTCGAGGGAAACGACTCCTCTTTCTATGATTCATAGAATCATTATCATCCTTATCACCACGACCATCACCTTCCTGAAGATACAGGCAACCCATACTATAGTAGTTTCACATCAAACGTGCATTTGACGTCTAGGCCAGTCCCTTACGACGCTCCTGATTGGCTGTTGATAAGCCAATCACAGGGCTGGAAACTCTCAGTCTCTCGAGAGAGTTCACATAGGCAGGATGCATGTTCCACCTCTCCTGAAAGACGTATCCATCAGGAAAGGTGGAACATACATGATACATCCTGTCTATGTGAACTCTCTCGAGAGACTGAGAGTTTCCAGCCCTGTGATTGACTTATCAACAGCCAATCAGAAGTGTCGTAAGGGACTGGCCTAGACATCGGATGCACGATTAATATGAATCTACTTTAACAGGTCCTTGCTGTGCGTAACCTCCATTCTACTGTCCTGAACATTAATCGAAGGAAGTAAAAATGTTGAACGTCGCCAAAGAATCTGTAAGGAAGAAGATTTGAAGCCTCGTCTTTGCGCAGAAGCAGGATGTTTTTCGATTCTCCGGGAATTCGATCCTTTTTGCAAGCATCGTGATATTCTTAGAACTACTCTAAACAGGTATTGTGGAACTCCTCATCAACATGCAGTAAAAGTACTACCTGAGAGAATGGATTAAATTTGCGAATTACTGCATAATGTTGCTTATCTTGTTAACTGATATTCAGCTTTTATAAATATAAAACAGTGTATGGAAAAATGCTGTTCAAAATATGGGAAAAATCATAGCATCTATAGTTATGACAATAACTGAATTTTATCGTGAGAATCAGTGATAATGAAAAGGATTCTCATTATGCCGTTAGGGATTATAAAATAGGATTTGTGAAACACATTCGAAGGCCAGAGCAGCAGTGGGAATATATCTGCCACTTCAGGAACAGATGCACTATCACTGATAACTAATGGTATCGGTTTCCTAAAAAAAAAAAAAAAAAAAAAAAATTTAACCATTAACCAGTTTTTCCTTTTTTTTTTCACTAAAAATTTAAGCTTTGTTTGTTTTACCAACGAAGTAACTTTGTGCCTTCCATAGTTGCCGATTTCCTTAAAAAAACTGCCCGATCATATCCAGTTATTTTCAAAATGGTCATGGTTGGTATAAGTGGTAACCATTGTCAAGAAAACTCGCTACTGTGCATTGATCCAGCAATAATACCTGTAGCCAAGTATATAATAAGTCTGATCATAATCTGTGCAACGAATGACATTTATTCATCATTGCTTGATGCTTTTACGTACATAATATGGGGCATTATCATTCAGTACCTCACCACTTTATGATAATAGAATGGATAGTTCTTACGGAGTGTTGACCATGAAACTTTGGATTTCATTGTGAGTCAAACACTCGTTTTCCAGGTCAATCAATTACTGCTCTGGCTTTTTCTCCACTCCGAGGTGTGTTTTTCTTGTAGTATTTTCTAAGGGTGACACATGCAGTGTATTAAAGCCAAATAATTAGCCCTTACACATAGATGGATAGGTGGTTCCATATGAAGTTATAAAAAGGCCATTTTGGGCGGGCTAATATATACCTTTATGGGCAGTGGCTAAAAGATTTTGCACGAACATTTTATTTTTAAGAAAACAATTTCATTGTAAAGCAAAAAACTGGTCAGGAAATTGAGACCTGCCCATTGTAAATAAATGAACGTTTCATCAACTGCGGAATAGCTCCTCCTCCTCCTCTCCTCTCCCCTCCTCCCTACCTCCTCCTCCTCCTCCTCCTCCTTCTTCTCTTCTCTTCCTTCCTTCGTCTTCTTCTTCTTCTTCTTCTTCTTCTTCTTCTTCTTCTTCTTCTTCTTCAAAGTGTATGAATATTTTGTTTCTAACAGATTGTAAACCAATTATTCCACATCTGATTTAACTACAGTTCATTAGAATACTTACTTTACAATTGCTCCTCGAACCGTTTCATGCATTCCATCCTTTTGAAGGTGCTTGGTATTCGGGAGGAGAATGGGTTAGTAAATAGGAACTGGGGATGCAGAGGAGTATTTTAATATTCATCCATGTATACGAACCATTATACAACTTGCGAATGAAGTCCAGTCGTGCCACAAGTTACTGTGATGCAAGGATGTATCCACATTATAGTAAAGCATGCCATAAACATAAGTTAACGCATGCGTAGAATCTACGGGCCATTTTTACCAGATGCATCTGAAATTGTAATAACCCCAATGCCCTCTTGAGTTCTCAAATTCTTTGCTCTTTTTTGGAAACGCTTCCCACTACAAAGCCTTGAGCTCCAATTTCCAAAAAATTTGAACCCGCTACACCATAATCACGACGAGGTCACCTGGCCGACCTGACCTCGTCGTGATTATAGTTTCGCGGGTTCGTTTCCCGCTGCCGGACATCACGATTTCTTTGAAATTGGAGCTCAAGGCTTTGTAGTGACAAGCGTATCTCAAAATACGAAACATAATGGTTGAAATATTTGATATACCAATAATGAAGCGGTTCCAATGTCTATTCCTAACCAGGAAGTTTGAACATTACTAGATATTTTACCCTTGATTAATATTTCCCGTTTCAGGTTTCCCGACCAGAATGCCATTGTTACATCTTGAAAAATGTTTTACTCACCGGTCCTGGGGTTGGTTTGCAGAAGGAATTCCTCGTTTCTCCCAAATGATATAAAAAAAATGCCTTTTTTCCCCTTAGCGACCTTTTTCTTTATAAAAGGTTAAACATTTCTCTTCTTGTAAAAGATTCCTCTTTCCTTCTTGTAAGTAGGGAATTGCGTTTTAAAAGTTATATGATTAAGAAAAGAGGATTCCTTTTTTAAGAAGGAATCTTTAAGAAAAGATGGTTTTCCTCAGAGAAATTTAAGGAAGCTTACTTTCTTTCTCTAAACCAGTATCAAGAATACTGTATTTTTAATACCTAAAACTCATGATAGACTTTCACTTACTTTCCCCTATTTCCCATTCAAGTCAAATAAATTTCCAGTGAAAGCAATCTTTTTCCCTCAGGAAGGACCCCTTACCCTACCTCACCTTCCCACATCGAACTGCCTGGAGCTTTTTCCTTCTAACATGAACTCCAATCGCAGAAAATGCAATCTGAGTTCATCATGGGTTGCTGCTTGTGAGTTTCTCTGAGACAGCAATTCCCCAAAGCCCCAAAAGGAACGCCGAAAGAAGACACGGGAAGGAGATCTTCGTTATTTCCTGGAACGTATTATTACTGAGCTACAGAGAAGCATAACAAGAGGATGGTGCACCCGCTTATCTCGAGAACTCGTCAGGGAAGATTATCATGAACGCATTTCGACCAGGTGAGAGAGAGAGAGAGAGAGAGAGAGAGAGAGAGAGAGAGAATTTGTTGTTCCTTTACCCTTCATTAGAAAAATTTAGAAAGGAAACGTAAACTTTGACAGGTATAATGTCAAAATAAAAATCAACGAAGAAAATAGACAAACTAGTATGAAAGAAGCGAACAGAAATACAACGTGAGCAAAGAGGCAATAAAATGAAGAGAAATAAATTTGGGGAACAAATGAATTTAGAGAAAGAGCAGTAGACAAAAATAACAATCTAATTGTCGGATGACGATTATTAACGATCGCGGAAGATAGCTGTCAGCACGGAAGACGAAACGTACCGAGCGGACAGAATGATTTATGTTTTAAGAATTCATTGTGAGTAATCAAAAGGGAAAGAAACAGTGCTTAGAATACAAATCGGGTGATTTATTACTGAAATGAGAGACATATGTAATATCTGACCTGCTACCGGAAATGGAAAGTTTTACTTGAAGTAATTCATACAGCATATTCATACAGCATGAAAATAGAACAGAGCTGGTTAGCAATGTTCAGCCAAAGGTGTGAGGGCATTTTTGTAGTAAAACTATTGTGTTTAAAGACAAACAGATTAAGAAAAGAGCCTAGAAAAAGTCTGTAATAGAACGATAATATTTTGGTCTTTCGATAGATGGTGCAGAATGATCCTGAATGATGGCAACGCAAGATCAAGCATTACGCACATTAAATGTACGAAATGAAATAGATGCCCACATGTGAACATCGGCTATGTACCGCAAGTTCGAACAGAATATGAAGATTATCACCCACACCGTAAGTGGATGCCCAGCATTAACTCACTCAGAATGAATACAAGGAAAGGTATGGCTCAGCTGTCAGGACCTTGCATGATAAACTGCAAAAAGATAAACTACTATATATAGACATGGGATGTAGCCATTTGTCCCGATCCCCCAAAAATAATAAATAAAGAAACGGAAATGGTCTCTGATAAATTTAATTGTATACTATGGTGCACACAGGCTAAGGATAAAACAGAGAAAAGAGAGAACAGTACTGATCTAAAGATAGAAATATGTAATTATCATCCTGGGAGCTTTAGGGTTATCCCAAAGGAGCTCAAGGAAATCCCAGAGAGGCTTCAATCAGGATTGGTCCTCGGAATTTTATAAAGAAAACGTTTCACCTTCTCTGTGACGACACAATGTTTTAAGAGTTCAAATTATGTAGTTCGTACAGAAGAGGACTTGGCGCATATGAGGGGCTTGCTATCTAATTACCAACGGGTTTGCCATTTCTATTCATGACTCCTCTTAGGGAAACATAACATACAATGTTACGCATGAGTTGGTAGTTCCTTGAAGCTTTTTGGCGCTTGCTTAGATATCACATAAGAAAAATTAGTAGTCTTTCTCTCTTAAAGGATATAAGAAATAAATGTTTACTCTTAAAAAAAGAAATGGTTAACAGGAATAGATTATAGCCAATTTTCTATATTGCAGTATGTCATAAGAATTCACCAAGAATCCAACATAGATTTATATATCATACTGATAACACCTGAAAAGTCTTCGTAAAATCAAAATTCATAAGACAAACGAAAAGACCAAACCCATTGTATAAGTTGATGGAAATTGAGTTTTTCTGTAGAAACCCTCTTGGTAAATGTATTTGGAAACATAAAATAGCCGTGACAGGAACGATACAATATCTACAAACTCTTCGGATTTTGATCACAGAATTCAGTTAAAGGAAGGCAAATTGGTGCTCTCGGGTATCGGAGCGTGGAACTGGCCACGAATTCTTCAATGCTATAGATAAGATCAAGCCCAGCCGTACCCTGAGGAAGTCGAAACTTTCCAAGTTCGTAGAGGAAGCTAAAAAGTGTGTAACCTTCGTGACCAACTGAACAAGAGATCAATGGGTGTTTCCCAGAACAGAAGACAGAGTTCTTTAATGTCTATACAATATGGGCGAAAAAGTAATAAATAAAAGATAAAAAGAAAATTTTTGACCATGCTCTAAAGATCGAAGATCCTCTCATTCAATCATCAGTGAAGAAAGAAGCCCCCTCGCATGACCCTCGGACCATTTCATTACTTAGTAATGATAGATGACCCTCTACTGCTGAGCGCCTTCGCTCTCGTCGAAGAGGGATTCCTACTCCAGAGAAATACAGCATTTTTTTTTATCTTTATACATTCTTCTCAAGAAAGAGAGAGAGAGAGAGAGAGAGAGAGAGAGAGAGAGAGACAGACAGACAGACAGACAGACAGACAGAGAGAGAGAGAGAGAGAGAGAGAGAGGATTAGCGTTTGCCTAAAGAACAGTGACAAATACAATAGTTGGTACATTTTCTTTTCGTTTCCAGGAAAAAACCAAGGAGTTGAATTAGAATTTTAAGAATTTTAAGTCATCCTTAATTAGTTTTTGAAATTTCGTTAATAGCGTTTGTATCATTAAAAGAACACAGAGGTGAAACAACGACCAGAGTCCGAAACAATCATTCTTGTGAAATCCTTTTCCAAGAGAGGAAAATTATTTTCGTGAAAAAACGGAACAATTAGCATACGAAATAAACGCCTTAGTTACAAAGCAGTTCCAGACCCAAATAGAGAGAGAGAGAGAGAGAGAGAGAGAGAGAACAGTATTTCCCGGAGTAAAAAAAAAAAAAAAAAAATAGAGTAAATGAAAACGAAAACCCTCGTTGTTGTGTCGACTGTCTTAATAAGAGGGAATAAGGCTTGCAGTCAGCCTTTCCACTTTCCAAGTTGCTCTGTATTGTTTAACCAGCGAGATTACGTTTCTGTGTAAGTGAGAATAATTCCGGGAAAACAGAAACTAGCTGGATTACACGGGAAATTTTATTCTAATTATCCTCCACCAAATGCATGAAGGATCATGTTGCTGCTCACCAGTCTGCCACCGAATAATTATTTCATGCCTTTCTAAGCACACTATTATAAATTCTAATTTTTCCTTTTAAAATATATAAGCCGTTATGTAAAATCTTTCATTGCAGTTATTCATGGTTATATTTTTGGAGGGAAATTTCAACGGAACTTATGAAGGTTATAATATACTTTCAGTTTGCCATGTTACAATGCTAATTTCCGTATCAGTAAAGTCCATTAAGTTAATCATGCTTACTCTGTGCATTGCTATTAATTTTTCCATCAGATGAATTTACGACGTTCAACAGATCTGAATATTGGTGTGCGTAAAGTCAAATTTTTCTATCATATATGTATATTATATATATATTAATATATGATATATAGTAGGTATCTATATATATATATATATATATATATATATATATATAATAATATATAGATATATATAATTATAGAAATATATATATTATATAGAGTATATATATATATATATTATATATATATATATAGTATAATTAGATTATAGTATACATATCTATATATATATATATATATATATATCATATATATATATATATATATATATATAGGATAATTAGATATATATATAATATATATATATCTATATATATATATAGATAATATATATATATAATTTATAATTAGATATAATATATATATATATATATATTAATATAGAAAATAATACAGTAAGTTTCAAACCCGTAGCCCCTCCCCCTTCCCCCTTCCTTTTGTAACTTATGATAAATAAACTTTACGGGTTTGTCACACCCCATTTGCATTCACTCGAGACCATAGATATAATTTTGTTATTGGATATGCTTTTCAGTCACCACTGTAATACGTGAATAAATAGAACAGAAAGCACAGCAATATCTGGATGCAAGGGACAGTCACCACAGTAATACTTGGACAAAAGGGACAGTCTCAGCGGTAATATCTGGTTAAAGGTGACATACAGTACAATAATACCAAGTTACAGGTGTCAGACAGAACAGTAATACTTGAATTAAACGTACAGTCGCTATAGTAATACGTAGATATAAAGGACAGTCACCACGGTAATACCTGGATAAATGGGAGAGACAGAACAGTAATGTGTTTGTGCGTGTGTATGTGTGAGTACTAAATGTCTCAAGTAAAAAAGGACCATTAAAACACTGGTTTAAAGCCAAGGACTGCATTTCGGTAGACTGACTCCCACCCTTATCAAGTAGTGAACCAGAGTGTTTTAATGGGCATTTTATAGTTGAGACGTACCCTGTTTTAACACAAGAATTCATTTACATGTAATACATGTGGATCTCACTATGGGAAGTGCAATTATCCTGTGCTGCCACCAGCTCCTTGGATTGGAAAAATATTGCACAAAAGCTAGTGCAACTCACATCTGAATGCTAGCATATTTGCCTTTATTCGATAGCGTCGTGAATTTTTATTTGTAAATATGTATAAATGTATATATATATATATAGATATATATATATATATATATATATATATATATATATCTATATATATAATATATTATATATATATATATATATATATATTAACAGTTCTTTAATTTCCTACTCTGGTCTTAAGGATGGAGAGGCTGTTTCGCGTTCGGTAGACCTTTGTCATACTGTATTCCATCATCAAAGTTATTTAAGATCATGCATAAGAGTACTGCGACCAAGTAACCAGCGTGAAGTTATATATATCGATAATAATTAAGGTTTATGTTATTCATTTATTCACTTTCCTATGAAGTGGGGGAGGATATTTAGCTGTCTCGCAATCCTGGCACGATGTACCCTGGGGATTTCCAAATGGAGTTTCCTTGCTCACACCAATATTACACCACTTTATCTTGTGAGAGAACGCTTCGTGTCGGTTTCTATTCTGGCACCGTATCCCTATACATAGACAAATTTCTCTCTCTATCATTCTATTTATGTGTCCAGTAAAAGTGTGTTAGATATATATATATATATATATATATATATATATATAGATATATATATATATATATATATATAGATATATATATATATATGTATATATATATATATATATATATATAATTTGTACGTGCATGTCAAATTCAAGTTCTGTCCATAGAATAGATATCAGCCCAGCTCCATGAGGATAGCTGATTGGTAGGCTTTTATCAATTCCCTAATTATGACTATTTTGTCACTTATCTATGCATAAATTTTTCATAGTGACAGATAGTGAGCTGCAAATATCGTTCAAGATCCAATTCACCATATGGCGAGAATAACTTACATCCGAGGGAAATTATAGTTGATAAGTACATATTTCGTCCACGGCTGGATTCAAACCTTTGCCAGGTTTATAAACTACTAGAGACGGTGACTTTAACCACCCAACCATGCAATACTTTTGGAAGTCCTGTGGTATAAAAGTTTTAATTCATTACCAACAGTGAAGTGGGGACTGAAGATGCGTAGAACAATTAAAAGGATCCTAGAAAAATATAGAGATTTTTTTTTTACTTCCACGATGTCTTGAATAACAACGAACAAACGCGTCGATGTTATAAGGTTTTCGGTAAACTTATTAGGTAAAGTTTCTGTTACATCTTTGGATGGAAATATCAAGGAAATTTGGGATACCTTTTCTCTCTTCCTTTACGGGAAGTTTGCATTTGACCATTTTCAGGAATATGTGTAGGAATGTGCGATTAATCTAAATAACTTAATATAATGGTCGAACATCATTTTGCCAGATATTTCATACCATCTGGCTCCACTCTGATCCTGTTAGTTTAAACATTCCGGGAAAAGTTGCGATTGTGTCGGCATGTCTGTGTGAGGAAGAGAACAAGACTAATGCACCTTAATTCTAGGGAGTCGCCTCACGATATTTGCAGAGGAAAACTGAATAATCGAGAGTTGAACCTTCATTACGAAGACGAACTTCTGGTTTGAGATTTAGAAACTGGTGTGGATAATAGTGGTGAGGACATATATGCTTGCATCGTGCTTATCTCTTCTTTATTCCTCTCCTGAATTATAAGTTAAGTTGCTTCTAATTTCTCTCACTGACGTCTTAGCTGCGTTACCTCTACGTAGACATCGTTGTACTACATGGTCGTAGGGACATTTTGAGTTATATTTTACAGGAAAACCTAACAGCTGTAAATCTACCGTAGAATATTCCAATCTTTGACAACCAGGAGAAAATAGAAAAAAGTAAAAAAATAATAATATTTAGTTTAACAATTGGATAAACTACGCTGTAAGTGTCATTCTGTTTATTACACGTAATCGGTAAAATAATTGCAACACATCTGTATTCAGATGTACTAATTGCATGTATATAATATGCTTTTGGGCTCTCAGCTGACAGACTAACATCGGTCTTGACATTTTAATCTAGGAAATGACAAAAAACACACAAACAGGTATTTCCATTTCATAAATATTACGTGCAGTAGACACCCTGGAGAATCTTCCTTTAATTTGCCAAGTGTGCATATTTGACAGCTCCGAGAGTCCTTTATGAAGGGAGCTTTTAGCGACTGAGCAAATTCATAAAAGGCTCCGTCTATGTTTCTTTGCGTTCCCTGGAGCGAATCTGCGAGAAACGAGAAAGTTCATAAAGGAGCGTAGCTTCCTTTTATTCTATCTTCTCTTATGAGCTTCACTTGTTTCTTTGCCATTTTTAAGTGTCCTTTTCTCAATGTCCATCACATGTACGTTTCAGAAAACCATATATGTTCGTTTTTATTGCATTTGCCATTTTTCGGAGTAACATTGGTGTTGTTGTTAAACTTGTCTGAATGCTAGAGAGGCTGTGGGAAATGGTTGAGGCTAAATACGACTGAAACATCGATGAGTCTAGTGGTGTCCATCGGTAAAAATAAACATGAAGGGAAAGGATTTTTTTTCCTTCTTCTTTTCTAAGAGATCACTTAGTTGAAAGGTAGAATAAGAGGAATGAAATTTGATATACATATTCTTTAGTATTGTCGATAAAGAATTATACCGATAATACTGAAAGAAGTACACCTCCAATCCCATATAAGTCATGAGACAACTTTGACATTAGTCATATTAGAAAAATTGGAAACGAGAATAGAACAAATAAAAAAAAATGCAAAAGATACGCATGGGAGAACGGTGGCATTTTCGTTCGAGGTAGTGAAAAATATAGCTTATTCTAATGATATACAGGACAAATTATCAAATTAAGTTTTACAAATAAAATCTTTTGTAAGCATATATATATGTATATATATATATATATATATATATATATATATATATATATATATATATATATATATATATATATATATATATATATATATATATATATATATATATATAGTGCGTATGTATGTACTATGTATGTGTATATATTTATATGTGTATATATATTACGTATGTACGTAAGTATAATTGAACACAACTCGCTATAAAGGTTTGTATTACATCAAACGTGTACAATTATTCCAAATTTAAAATATGCAAAAAAAAAAAAAAAAAAAAAAAAAAAAAACCTGTCCATTTCTTATTTCATTTCCGTGTGGTTATAATATGGCGAAAAGCTTTTGTCTAAAGGTCAGTGAGATTGACTCCATTATACATCCAGTTCTCTGTTGCTTAATTCTATCGTTATCTTACTTCATTTGTATATACGCAAAATTGTCTACAATTAGCGGAGCTTGCTTTTCCAATCTGTCAGTTCATCAATATGATTCTTTTATTATGCGCCATCAACAATTTTTCCCATCAGTTTAAAAATCCATCGCGCGGGGAGAGAGATCAAAGGAAATGAAATATTGCTGAAACGATTTCCCAGGAAAATAAATTAAAAATTTTTCAATTTATTACTCGATGTGAAACAGAGAGTGGATAAAACTAAACTTTTTTACAACTAAGTTCAGTTGGAATCCTTGATCTAAAAGAAATTTTTTCTCAAGTTTGAAATCAATTCACGTTATGGTCGGTAACTATAAGTTTTCGTTATAAAAGGAAGTTCGAGAATGATGATCTGTTTAAGAATAATTCCCGTTCCGAATATAGGAAATGGATTATCAAATGTTACATTTTCAAATATATGACAAAAAATATAGCTTTATATTGCCTAACAATAAGTGAATATAGAGAGAAAGGACAATATTTTTCCTAAAAGCTTTTAAAGGTGATTAATACCCACAAACAATTATAAAGCTATAATTACCCACATATAATACAAACAGCGATATCCTTGGTCATTATATCATTTTATCTTGACTGAATGTGTCAGCTAAATCTTTACTGAATTGGTAATAATGGAACTTTGATTGATACGTTACACAGAATTCTCGATTTGACTAAAAGTTTATGGAATTCGGTTCAGGACTGACGATTCGTTATCACAGAAATTATTATTCCATTAATTAGATGTTTTATCAACAACTCTACGTGGTTTATGACTGGCTTACTGTTAAAGAAATAATATTTATGCTTTTTTTTTTTTTTTTTTTTTTTTTTACAAAATTATATATTTCTGATGTATGAAACCTCATTGCGCTTTATTTGGAATCGTGACATTTTTATGATACAGAGAAAAACTTGTGCACTGATAATAACTTTCTATTTCTGCAAATAGCATATTTGCAGTTCCCAGCAGGGAAAAAATGAAAACGAATTTAAAATTGTATCCATTTAATGATATTTGTCCGTAACCGTTTTTATTTTTACATTGCTTTTTTCAATATATCAGGATATGAGCAGAGTACTTTTACAAATTTTTAGTTTCAAATTTACATTTTAGTTTGACAGCCATCAAGTCCACTGACGAGGCAACTGGGGATTGTAATGGTAATTAATAGTGATGCAAGACAACCTGACGCTCTCTAGTCTGTTCTAATAATGTGTATTGAATGCCATCGTCACCAGAGACTGCACCCACCTTTGCCTCTTTTAGATTTGTCTAAAAATGATCTCAGCAATACTTATGAGGGACGGGCCTGGATTTTCGTTTAATTGAGG
>NC_087210.1:9826969-9828064 GCF_015104395.2 Macrobrachium nipponense | reverse complement strand
ATTTTCGTTTAATTGAGGCAATAAGCGTGAAGTCCTTCTTCTGCTTAACTCAAGTGTTAAGGAAGGTCTTGTGTCATTTGGGAGTTCTAAAACTGTGTCATTGTGTCATTTGGGAGTTTTAAAACTGGGTCAGTGTGTCATTTGGAAGTTCTAAAACTGTCATTTGGGAGCTCTAAAAATGAGTCATTGTGTCATTTGGGAGTTCTAAAACTGTGTCATTGTGTCATTTGGAAATCTAAAACTGTGTCATTGTGTCATTTGGGAATTCTAAAACTGTGTCATTTGGGAGTTCTAAAACTGTCATTGTGTCATTTGGGTGTTGTTCTAAAACTGTGTCATTGTGACATCTGGGAGTTCTAAAACTGTGTCATTGTGTCATTTGGGTGTTGTTCTAAAACTGCGTCATTGTGTCATTTGGGAATTTTAAAACTGCGTCATTGTGTCATTTGGGTGTTGTTCTGAAACTGTGTCATGTGTCATTTGGGTGTTGTTCTAAAAATGTGTCATTTTGTTGTCATTGTGTCTTTTATTCTGTCATTGTGTCATTTGGGTGTTGTTCTAAAACTATGTCATTGTGTCATTTGGGAGTTCTAAAACTGTCATTGTGTCTTTTGGGAGTTCTAAAACTGTGTCATTGTGTCATTTGGGTGTTGTTCTAAAACTTTGTCATTGTGTCATTTGGGAGTTCTAAAACTGTGTCATTGTGGGTCAGTTTGTGATTTGGGTGTTGTTCTAAATCTGTAATTCCTTTTTCAGGAGTCACATCAAGAAGCTCATTCCTTACCACTGAGTTCATCCGTCACCAGCTGCAGGTCAGTGATCTGTCTTTGGGTATCCACACTTTTAAATTTAATATTCTTGTGAGTGGGGCATTGAATGATGTAATGTTTCTTTTTACAATAATGACTATTGTCTTGAATCTTATATGGAATGTAAAAGTGTGAATTGTGATTGCCTTCAGGGATATCAGTTAGGTACTTGGGTGAATGTTAGGGCAGGCTCCTTGACCAAATAGTTTTATCATTTTTCCTTTTTATCTTTATGAACATCGTTAACACCCTTTTCATCGCCTGTTTAAAAAATAAGCCGACAAGG
>NC_087210.1:9811969-9821969 GCF_015104395.2 Macrobrachium nipponense | reverse complement strand
GACTCTTTTATTGTAATTGAAATAGTATTAAAAATATTCAATATCGATAAATAAGAGTCTTTAAACCATTCCATTGCATGTGAGAAATTATCACGTCATCTCTAGAGCAATTGAGAACCCCCAAACGAGTAGAAAAATATCCTCAGTAACTTGTATATACACGAAGAGAACGTCAGCTGTGACCGCAAACGCCATGACGTCATGGATTGCAGAATAGGGGTCATTTGGCCAAATCAAGAAGAAAGAGACACAGTCAGGAGACGTAATGTGTTCGAATCGCCAATAAAGTCACATTTAGATTCCCCTGTGGAGCAATGGCAAGTAACATTCTCTCTCTCTCTTCTCTCTCTCTCTCTCTCTCTCTCTCTCTCTCTCTCTCTCTCAGTAATAAACGAAATGTCTGAATAAATTAACTCAAATATTCAGTTAGAACTGTCTAAAAGAGTAATTATATTTTTGCGCAACTAAGTGAATATTATCTGTAAAGGATTGGTCTCACAGTAGTATAGCAAGATGTAAATAACTGTTTGTAGGGAAATACGGCAAAAGTAAGAGATGCTTATGGTAGAATAGAAAGTTGGGGTAGACCTGATATGTTTAATTTATTGACATACATAATTGTTGATTAAGACAACTAATTTGAGTGCTCTTTCTTCGTTCAGATTTTTTCCCCTTTCTTTTTACTTCGATATATAAATCCACGGGATGCATAAGTGGCCTGATTAACTATATCGTTTCTTTGTATTTACGTGAAATATTTTAGCGCTGGGTTTACCACGTGGAATGTTTTAGTACGGGGTTTTATTTGTACTGAAAGTTCTACTATGATTGTATTTCGGTAATTTTGTTTGATCTCTCCTCTAAGGAGAAACCCAAGCCTTACGCTTGAAGCAGGTGTGTTCATATGAGAGAGAGAGAGAGAGAGAGAGAGAGAGAGAGAGGAGAGAGAGAGAGAGCTTGTAATATCCTCCATTAGCGCATCACTCCCCTATAAGATTATTATTGGCTATATTCATGCATCATAGTTATTAGACGTGCGAGTTTGAATTAGTACTTTTTTTAAATGGTAGAAAGTGAGTGATATTGGATTAAAGGGAAAGAAGGACTGAAGGTTGCATGCCGCTGGCGTTTCCGTTATAGTTTATTCCGTCCATGTGATATTTGTAATATACTCAAGAAGATTAAGGTTCAGAGGGAAAAGCGTTTTCCCTTATGGTCTGCTTTAGAAAGAGAACTCTTTGGTTACAACCGTACCAAAGAATAGGTGATAATTTTTTAATCTGAATAGTTGCTTTTTACGTATCTTAATAGCTTCCATCAGAACGTATCCTCTTACTCCTGAAAGGTGTACAAATGTTCTTATTCGCCATAACAGCATATCACCATTTTTCTTAGCCATTTCCACGAAAACACTCCCTTTCCAGGAGTACCACTTTTTATCGGCAGCATCAGCATAACTCAGTAGGATTCGTCTTTCCTTTTAAGGCAATATGAAATTTGTTTTCTCTCTCTCTCTCTCTCTCTCTCTCTCTCTCTCTTACCTTTTTTCTCTTCGCATGAATATTAAGTAGACTGACCGGTAACTTTGAAAAGAGTGGAGTGATAGTCATGAAATTTAACAGAAATGAATTTTTAAGATTGGGATATGTCTCCCGTAGGGGGATAGTGCCGTCAGTGCACCTCATGCGGTGCACTGTAGGTATTACTTAAGGTTCTTTGCAGCGTGCCTTCGGTCCCTAGCTGCAATCCCCTTTCGTTCATTTTACTGTACCTCCTTTCCTATTCTCTTCCATGTTACTTTCTACCCTTTCCTAATAATTGATTCATCGTGCAACTGCGGATTTTCCTCCTGTTACACCTTTCAAACCTTTTACTGTCAATTTCCGTTTCAACACTGAATGACCTTATGGGTCTGTACCACAAGATCAAAGATTATGAAGAAAATTTGTGGTTTATCGGAATCCTCACTCCCCCTGTCTAAAATGAAATGTCTTTTTATTATATATTATTTTAATCAGTAGAAAAATCATGAGGTTTTTGTGATGTCTCAGACCTGGCTTTCTGTAGCACAATAATAGTTACATTACATTGAAACATGCATGCAACTGACTTCTATTTAAAGAACATACCTGCAAGTAGCATAGTAACTAGGAGTTGAAAAGGAGTAAAGCTTACACAACACCATCAAGGTAATAGGGTAACTGATTTGAGAGAGGTAATTCATATGGGAAAATGTAATATGTTGCCTGGGTAACATAATGTGTTAAAGATACTAGAAAGAGCGCAAACTGTAGCATTAATGTAGCAAGATAAGTAAAGAGCATATGGAAAGGTTGTGAAAGCAGTTCTCAAATGGCAGGAGATTTCTGGGAAACTGAGTTCAAATTACTTTAACACAGAATGACTTGCAATAAAGCGAATGTGGGTAACGCTGTCAGTGCGATTACAGTTGGAGGCATTCGGGATTTTCACTGAGATGAAAGCTGAGGAATGGAGGGCATACATTTTTACATATTTGGGTTTTCAAAGAAATGAGGCACTCTATAGTTAATGCCATTTTTGACATTGGCATTATACGCTCTTAACTAGTGAAAAGGAAAGCCATGAAAATGACTGTTGAACGGAAACTATAATTACTCCGAATTTCCTGTCCTAAATTTCTAACCATTTAGTAATTTAACACGTTTTAATGGCAACGAAGATTTCTTGTATGCGTGGGTTAAGAATCAGGAACCATCACATAAGTAAGGAAATTAGTATAACATGATCTTAGACATATACGATTAAAGAAATAAGAATACAATACCTTCTGTTTTTATTTCTGAAGAAAAATTATTTTCTCATTTTATTTTTATTTTTCCCAAATCAATGTCATTTCCATTTAAAAATCATAGTATATGGAACATATAATTAGTCATAGATAAGGTGTGGGTAAATAATATGCAGGATTGCACAAATAGTAAAGAATTTTTATGGACAGCGATAGACAATCAAGAGTATGGTTGTGTGAAAAAGCAACGGCCATAACTCCTGAGTCTGGAGTTGTATTGTTATCATCCTTGACATAGAAATATTAGAATTTTAGGTTAATTGGGTCACAGACTGCTTGTAGTAATGTTGGCTGATAATGAACAGATATTTTCATATCTTGTTTGTATTACTGTGTCACGCTGTAAACTGATAAAATATTAACATAGAGTCACGTTTTGGAAACAGGTTATTCTTCTCCTCTAATTGATCATTATCATCTTAGGGAATGAAATGAAAACGTCAGCTTCCCGCTGTAGTATGTAAATTATTTGTATTTATGCTATTCGATATGAAATGAAACGATTTAAAAAAACCATATATGTTACGTTTTTCCAGTGTTAGCAATTCGAAAGTGTTCCTAATTTTTTTCTTTAAAAAACTGAAATAAATTGAGGTGATTCAGTCTGAGAGGAAGTGGTGCTTCGTTCATTGCTGGCATTTTTTTTACGCAGAATTGTTATCATACTATAACATAACTAAATGGGATATTAAGTAGTCTAATACTGAAATATCATATCAAAATATTGCGCGTTATTTCGGTTATCAATTACCTATATGGAGACAATGGTGAGAGAGGAGAGAGAGAGAGAGAGAGAGAGAGAGAGAGAGAGATTCTTCTTAAAACTTTCAGAAGTTATCTTGTCGTCAAAATTATTACCTGGGTTGCCTTCCTTTGTTCTTTTCATAGCAGTTGATGATATTTATGTATGTATGTATGTATGTACGTATGTATGTATGTGCTAACATAACTCTGAAATGCATTGACCAATTTCGACCAAACTAGGTATACATATGACTTGAGATCTAGAAAAAAACACTATAGGGGTAAGACATCATAGCACCAAAGCGCACCAATTTTGGGTTGAGGTGGGAAGGATTTCCTTGAATCGGGGATGGTTCTACCCGTAGACTTGGTAACTAATATAAATTTATCATACCTAATTATGGTATACATATGACTTACTCTTGTGAAAAGAAAATGGGTGGGGTAAGACATCAATGTCACTAAAGGGGGTGGGATTTAGGAAGGGGGTGACCGAGTTATCCCGGGCAGTTTTGGGTTGATGAGCTAATATATATGTGTATGTGTATGTATATATATATATATAATATATATTATATTATTATATATCATATATATATATTTATATATATATATATATATATATTATATTTATATATAATATATATATATATATACAGAACATGGCCTCTTTCAGTAACACTTAATTTTATTCAGATATCAGATTTGCTGAAAATCACCTAATTGTCTGCTGGCCATGGTATTCGGAGAGAAAAGCTCTGACACTGTTAATTTGCTTTCCTCCTCAGCTGATGAGAAAGCTGTCTCATAAATTGAGGCAGATTACAACATTCAGGTAATAAGGAAGAAGCAGAGTTTGTGTCATTAAAGGTGATATCAGTTCTTCCGACGTTTAATTTAGTAAGTTTAAGGCTTCATTTAAGTACCGGAAATGAAAGTAGAAAGTGGAGCACTGTGTTGGATTAAACATATAGATGTTTATACGAAGATACGTACAACGATATCATGCAACGTTGTGTTTGTTAAATGAGACAACCAACTCACTTGCCATAGGTGGTAATGTATATATGCATAGATATATATATCTATATATATATATATATATATATATATATATATATATATATATATATATATATATATATATATATATATTTATTTATTTACATATATAAATATGCATATACATATAAATATGCATATATATATATATATATCTATATATATATATATATATATATATATATATATATATATATATATATATATATATATATATATATATATAATGATATATATAAATATAAATATATATATATAGTATATATATATATATATATATATATATATATATATATATGTATATATATATATATGTATATGCAAATGCATATATGTATATATATATATATATATTATATATATTATATATATATATATATATCTATATATATATATATATTATGTATATGCTATTTATATACTTACATATATAAATATGCATATACATATCAAATATGCCATATATATATATATATTATATATCTAATTCATATATATACTTATATATATATATATATCTATACCTAATATATATATCTTTTCGTATAAGATTGTACTATATATATTATATCAATCTCTCTCACTAAATATAATTAAATAATAAATCTTATCTCTCTACATCATACTAATAATAAATATATATATGTGTGTGTGTATATATATATATATATATATATATATATATATATATATATATATATATATATATGAGAGAGACAGAAACAGAGACAGAGAAAAGAGAGTTCATCGGTTGTCATATAGTTTTTCCCGATGGCGGCAGCACCGGGTGGTCAGATAGTATACAGGGTGTTTCGAAATTAGAGACACCCCCCCACCTTTACAGCATAAACTAAAATTGATATGGACAAAAACGGAATAATCTTTTACTCTGTGTGTGTGTGAGGTGAACAGTTTGTTCCTTTTATTGCAGAGACCATTATAGGACTTAATAAGGCCTTAGCAATGGATAGATATAGTGCCTCTCATATATAATTCGAATTCTTACATTTGCATAAAAGAACTGATTAATCAAAGGTGTTTATGTACAAATATTGTGTATGATTGAATATTAACATTTCTGCTCTTGTTTTTTTTTGTTTCTTACTTGTGTCTGTTTTATAAGGCGTGAGGTTGAGAGAACTACAAGGTGAACAAGATGTTTTTATTGCAGAAGAAGAAATATTTAATTATCTCTATTCTCAAGGTTGAATTACGGCAGTAGTACTTCGGGTCTTATATGTGGGGTTTATCGATGATGAAGGCGATAATAATTAAAAAACGCTAGTTTTCAATATAAATATGCCAAGAATTTATTACCTAGGGAAACTTAAGACAAAGAAGCATTGCTTCACGATCAGGAGACAGAAACACCTAGCATTCCAATGTATCTTGATCCACAGGCCTGTCTGAGAATTCGTCCTCTTTCTCGGTGTCGTTCCGAAGTGTCTGTGATTTATGGTAAATAAAGAGGGGTATTTCACCCAGAACTTTTTGCACAGTCAACTTCCTTAGAAAATTGAGGCAGGAACTGGGATGCTGGGTAAGCAGTTTGGAGACTTAGCTCTTGTATTAAAGGAAAGTCTCAGTTTGGAGAGAGAGAGAGAGAGAGAGAGAGAGAGAGAGGTAGGGATGGTGCCGGAAGACTGGGAGAGAAGTTGGGGGCTTTCGAGCCAAGCCCTGTATGAATGCTTTCCCTTTTAGCTTTTGTGATGTCGACTTTCTCTCCAGGTTTTGGTTTTTCATTTTCTACTATATTTCGAAAGCGCTGGATACAAAGAATGAATTGGCATGCTTAAGCATTACATAATAAGGCTGATTAAACTAGATCTCGTGCCTTATATTTCAGCCACCATTTATATGAACATTTCTGGTTTCTATTGTCACTTCTCAGCACCCAGTTAATCCCACCGATTGAAGTACTATCTGACAATCTGATCATCCGATAATTATAAGAAAGAATTTCCTGATATAAAGTACTGACTTTAAAGTACTAAAAATTTTTCTTATACTTTTAGGATGACTGAGGTGAAATGCACATACATTAACTTTACATCTTGATTAATAGTTCGATGTTATCAAATTAATTAGCTTTTTTATTCTGCGACTTTGTTTGGAAACCAGAAAAAGATAACTGAACAGCAATATGCGGCGTTTTGTTTCCATAAACCAAGAATAGATGCCGTGTAATCTGTTTTTCATTACGAAACCTGTTGGTTAGATGAACAGCAACTATCATTCTGTTTGAACGTTTACTCTTCATCTTAACTGCTAGAATAATTTACAAGCCGTACACCAGTCATTGCTGGTTTAGTAACGCTTTTTGAGAAATTAAATATTTAGAGCTCACACTCATTTGTTCATGCAGAGCAAAATGCAGATGCATTTTATTTCTTGCATTAGACAATACATTAACTCTCTTTGATGAGGATAATCTGAATATTTTTCGAACTTAATGTGCAGCAGATATAAAAGCTGTTATTTTTCACAGACTGTTTAAAATCAATGCAACTTAATACAAATATTAACACCACAATTAGGTTTTCACTGTTTATGGTGAATGTTTAGTTTTTCAGTGATTTTACTTACTTGAAAGGAATTCTGACATTCAGTTAAGCCTATATACATGTTTATTGAGCTACGTAAATTATAATTTAGTTATCTTCATTGAAAGTATAAGTTTTCTCTATTAAGTCGCATTGGTGGGTGTCAGGAAGTTGGAAAGATTGGCAACATTATTCAAAACGTTCATATAATGGCAAACATGAAAGAAATGTTTAGAACGGGTGAGGGTTTGGAGGTGAAAGCAACTCAGGAAAATAAGGAAATAGATAACATTATGAATGGTACAAATATGAAGTGATACATTTTACATCGGTAACTGGAGTAAATGTGATGGATCATTGTAGTATAACATGATTAAGTCAAAATGAATAGAGAAAGAAAGAAGGAAATGAACTGTGCATGCTGGATATGAAAAGTGAAATAGACGGAGATGTGCGAAGAATACATAGAATAAGAAGGGACTATAGAGAATTGCAAAATAACAGGTATTTGAAAATATATATAATATAGACGTTTTGGATGTAATGAGACAAGCAGTCCCTTAAAAGCGATGAGTGGCTGTTACAGAAGCGCTGGTACAAATAACATCGCATTCCCATCTGACATTATTGAAATACTGCTGAGCAAATAGTTCATTAAACAGCTTGAAAGGGACATTTTATAAGGCAACCGGCCTTTGAAAAATCACGCCTCCAAAACAGCGTTTTGCTATGTGACAAACGACCTCCTGAAATACACATACAAGCATAAATGAGTAATCTTAATACCACTGGACCTATCAAAGTTGATTATTTATTGTATAATCATTGCTTGATACCATTCACTGCAAGTATTATTATGTGCTGTATAATATTATACAAGCAAAACATTTGTGCGTTTTTCTTATTTTTCTTAAGAAAAAAAAAAGGCGTTTTGACCTAACTTATGATTATCCTATCCTATATCTCACAAGGCGAGAGTGTGATTTAGGCATGATCTGATACGCGCACACATTATACATAACTATATTGCCCTTGGAGAGTAAATTAAATATCTGGTAGTGAGGTTAATTTATGAAGTCATGGCTGACTTTTAAGAGAGGGAGAAATGTCAACAAAAATAAATATGAGCGATGAAGCAACTCACCCTTATCAGGGAGGAATCGTTCATCAGATTTCTCTCTCTCTCTCTCTCTCTCTCTCTCTCTCTCTCTCTCTCTCTCTCATACTCAATGCCATAAATAAACTGTACCGTTTATAAATGGTGCTTTTACCACTGTTAGCCTTCGATGGCACATGGCGATTTGTCTGATGTCAACGCCAGCGGGTAAGATGATAAACTTGCCTTATTGTGCGCTCTTAGCGTTTTGGGAAAGCGGACTTGTGGGCACAGAAACAAAAAGAAATAGTTACAGAAATTTCTGAACGTGATCCTCTTATCCACATTTGTTAGTTTGCGTTATTTGAAGGAAATTTGGCAATATACAGCATACAGAAAAAAAGGCGTTCATCGATGCCAAGTGTTTCTGTAATTAGTATCTGCCTGGTGCATTGTAGATCTGAATCGTACTGTAATAACCAAGAATTGTGGAATATGTTTTGCTAAAGAGAATTTTGTTTCTAATAATCGTAATTGGGAAAGGTCTATAAAAGTAGCTGGTCACTGAACACGGAGAAGATAAAGTTATTTATTAAATGTGTATTTATATCTCAGAGTGATATAAATGTAGTTAGTTTGCAAGTCATCCAAGATACTCATGGAATCGAATTACAATGACAATATGTAATAAAGTTATGGAAATACTGAGAAAGCTCGATTCAATGAAATATAAAGTAGTTCTGATGCAATTTTATATAATTTAAAGGCTGCTATTCATAATGTTTATGTACGTCAAAAAGCATTACATAAAACTATAGTGTTTAAACACTGCACAACATAGACCATAGGATTATATATAAATATATATATTATTATATATATATATATAAATATATATATGTGTGTGTGTGTGTCTAGTGTGATGTGTGTGTGGGTGTGTATGTGTGTGTCGATAGAAGGATCCACAGTAATATTCTTGTTTATCTAGACAACATATATTTGTATTGATATATTTAGTGGTCAAGTCCACAGAAGGAGGGACGAAATCTTTAAGCTTTGTAAATATTTATACAAAGATTTCGTCTTGCTAAACAAGAATATTACTGTGGATCCTTCTATTGATAATTTGAGAAATACGATACGGTATTGAATTGTATCGTATTTTCAAATTTTATATTATATATATATATATATATATATATATATATATATATATATATATATATATATATATATATATATATATATATATATATATATATATGACTGGTAAAAATGTTCTGTAACAACAGAATTCCATCTAATAAAAGGAGCCCATAAAAACACCAAATATAGAGAGAAAAGTACTATATTTCAGAGACTGCTTTCTCTCTCTCTTCAGGTATATGAATGAGAAAAGTTTACAGAAAAAGGTGGTATTTATACCAAGAGATCCATCCACAGGTAAGCCAATTTAGGTCACCCCCTCTGATAATCTTCCTTTAATCTTCTTCAGCGTTTGTTGAATTAAAACCTTGTCGATCACATCTGAATCCCATGCTCCTTTTGAGATGTTCATTACCTATCCTTCTCTTTTATTAAGGCCGATTCCATCATTTGACTTTTGTACAGGCAGTTGCTGCTATAAATTATATGTGACAAATTCCAGTTTATTCTATGGTTATGTCCATTTATATGGTTGGAAAATGGCTGAGTTCTGTTGTCCATACCTAACTGACCGTTTGT
>NC_087210.1:9796768-9811469 GCF_015104395.2 Macrobrachium nipponense | reverse complement strand
GTGAGAATAATTCCGAGAAAACAGAAACTAGCTGGATACACGGGAAATTTTATTCTAATTATCCTCCACCAAATGCATGAAGGATCATGTTGCTGCTCACCAGTCTGCCACCAAATAATTATTTCATGCCTTTCTAAGCACATATTATAAATTCTAATTTTTCCTTTTAAATATATAAGCCGTTATGTAAAATCTTTCATTGCAGTTATTCATGGTTATATTTTTGGAGGGAAATTTCAACGGAACTTATGAAGGTTTTAATGTACTTTCAGTTTGCATGTTACAATGCTAATTTCCGTATCAGTAAAGTCCATTACGTTAATCATGCTTACTCTGTGCATTGCTATTAATTTTTCCATCAGTTATGAATTTTACGACGTTCAACAGATTCTGAATATTGGTGTGCGTAAATTTTTCAATCTATATATATATATATATATATATATATATATATATATATATATATATATATATATTTATATATATATATATATATAGATATATATATATATATATATATATATATATATATATATATATATATATATATATATATATATATATATATATAATATATATATATATAGGTGCAGAAGCCAGGTACTATGTCGTACCTCTAAGTAAATGGGGTTTATACAATCACAAGAGGATTTTACTTCATTGTGGATTGTATCCCCATATATATATATATATATATATATATATATATATATATATATATATATATATATATATATATATATATAATATATATATATAGAAAATACAGTAAGTTTCAAACCCGTAGCCCCTCCCCCTTCCTTTTGTAACTTGTGATAAATAAACTTTACGGGTTTGTCACACCCCATTGCATTCACTCGAGACCATAGATATAATTTTGTTATTGGAAATGCTTTTCAGTCACCACTGTAGTACGTGAATAAATATAACAGAAAGCACAGCAATATCTGGATACAAGGGACAGTCACCACAGTAATACTTGAACAAAAGGGGCAGTCTCAGCGGTAATATCTGGTTAAAGGTGACATACAGTACAATAATACCAAGTTACAGGTGTCAGACAGAACAGTAATACTTGAATTATACGTACAGTCGCTATAGTAATACGTAGATATAAAGGACAGTCACCACGGTAATACCTGGATAAATGGGAGAGACAGAACAGTAATGTGTTTGTGTGCGTGTGTGTGTGTGTACTACATGTCTCAAGTAAAAAAGGCCCATTAAAACACTGGTTTAAAGCCAAGGACTGCATTTCGGTAGACTGACTCCCACCCTTATCAAGTAGTGAACCAAAGTGTTTTAATGGGCATTTTATAGTTGAGACGTACCCTGTTTTAACACAAGAATTCATTTACATGTAATACATGTGGATCTCACTATGGGAAGTGCAATTATCCTGTGCTGCCACCAGCTCCTTGGATTGGAAAAATATTGCACAAGCTAGTGCAACTCACATCTGAATGCTAATCATATTTGCCTTTATTCGATAGCGTCGTGAATCCTTTATTTGTAAATATGTAAATAAATGTATATATATATATAATATATATATATATATATATATAATATATATATCTATATATATATATATATATATATATATATTATATATATATATATATATATAATATATATATAAAACAGTTTTCTTTAATTTGCCTACTCTGGTCTTAAGGATGGAGAGGCTGTTTCGCGTTCGGTAGACCTTTGTCATACTGTATTCCATCATCAAAGTATTTAAGATCATGCATAAGAGTACTGCGACCAAGTAACCAGCGTGAAGTTATATATATCGATAATAATTAAGGTTTATGTTTATTCATTTCATTCATTTCCTCCTATGAAGTGGGGGAGGATATTTAGCTGTATCGCAATACTGGCACGATGTCCCTGGGGATTTCCAAATGGAGTTTCCTTGCTCACACCAATATTACACCACTTTATCTTGTGAGAGAATGCTTCGTGTCGGTTTCTTTTCTGGCACCTTATCCCTAAATATAGACGAATTTCTCTCTCTATCATTCTATTAATGTGTCCAGTAAAAGTGTGTATATATATATCTATATATATATATATAATATATATATATATATATATATATATATATATTTATATATATATCTATATATATAAATAAAATATATAATATATATATATATATATATATATACATATATATATATAATATATAGATATATATATATATATATATATATAATACATGTATATATATGATATATTCTATATATATATATCTATATATATATATATATATATATATATATATATATATAATTTATACGTGCCTGTCAAATTCAGGTTCTGTCCATAGAATAGATATCAGCCCAGCTCCATGAGGATAGCTGATTGGTAGGCTTTTATCAATTTCCTAATTATGACTATTTTGTCACTTATTTATGCATAAATTTCTCATAGTGACAGATAGTGAGCTGCAAATATCGTTCAAGATCCAATTCACCATATGGCGAGAATAACTTACATCCGAGGGAAATTATAGTTGATAAGTACATATTTCGTCCACGGCTGGATTCAAACCTTTGACAGGTTTATAAACTATTAGAGACGGTGACTTTAACCACCCAACCATGCAGTACTTTTGGAAGTCCTGTGGTATATAAGTTTTAATTCATTACCAACAATGAAGTGGGGACTGACGATGCGTTGAACCATTAAAAGGATCCTAGAAAAATATAGAGATTTTTTTTTACTTCCACGATGTCTTGAATAACAACGAACAAACGCGTCAATGTTATAAGGTTTTCGGTAAACTTAATAGGTAAAGTTTCTGTAACATATTTGGATGGAAATATCAATGAAATTTGGGATATCTTTTCTCTCTTCTCTCTTTACGGGAAGTTTCCATTTGACCATTTTCAGGAATATGTGCAGGAATGTGTGATTAATCTAAATAATACAATAGTCGAACATCATTTTGCCAGATGTTTCATACCATCTGGCTCCACTTTGATCCTGTTAGTTTAAACATTCCTGGAAAAGTTACGATTGTGTCGGCATGTCTGTGTGAAGAAGAGAACAAGACTAATGCACCTTAATTCTAGGGAGTCGCCTCCCGATATTTTCAGAGGAAAACTGAATACTCGAGAGTTGAACCTTCATTACGAAGACGAACTTCTGGTTTGAGATTTCGAAACTGGTGTGGATTGTAGTGGTGAGGACATATATGCTTGCATCGTGCTTATCTGTTCTTTATTCCGTTCCTGAATTATAAGTTAAGTTGCCTCTAATTTCTCTTACTGAGGTCTCAGCTGCGTTACCTCCACGTAGACATCATTGTACTTACATGGTCGTAGGGACAGTTTGAGTTATATTTTACAGGAAAACCTTACAGCTGTAAATCTAACGTAGAATATTCCAATCTTTGACAACCAGGAGAAAATCGAAAAAAGAAAAAACTAATATTTAGTTTAACAATTGGAAGGGCAACTTTGATAAACTACGGTGTAAGTGTCATTCTGTTTATTACACGTAATCGGTAAAATAATTGCAACACGTCTGTATTCAGATGTACTAATTGCATTTATATAATATGCTTTTAGGCTCTCAGCTGACAGACTAATATCGGCCTTGACATTTTAACCTAGGAAATGACAAAAAACACACAAACAAGTATTTCCATTTCATATACCCTGGAGAATCTTCCTTTAATTTGCCAAGTGTGCATATTTGACAGCTCCGAGAGTCCTTTATGAAGGGAGCTTTTAGCGTCTGTGCAAATTCATAAAAGGCTTCTTCTATGTTTCTTTGCGTTCCCTAGAGCGAATCTGCGAGAAATGAGAAAGTACAGAAAGGAGCGTAGCTTTCTTTTATTCTATCTTCTCTTATGAGCTTCACTTGTTTCTTTGCCCTTTTGATGTGTCCTTTTCTCAATGTCCACCACATGTACGTTTCAGAAAACCATATATGTTCGTTTTTATTGCATTTGCCATTTTTCGGAGTAACATTGGTGTTGTTGTTAAACTTGTGTGAATGCTAGAGAGGCTGTGGGAAATGGTTGAGGCTAAATAGGATTGAACCATCGATGAGTCTAGTGGTGTCCATCGGTAAAAGTAAACATGAAGGGAAAGGATTTTTTTTTCTTCTTCTTTATTTCTAAGAGATCACTTAGTTGAAAGGTAGAATAAGAGGAATGAAATTTGATAAACATATTCTTTAGTATTGTCGATAAAGTATTATACCGATAATACTGAAAAAAGTACACCTCCAATCCCATATAAGTCATGAGACAACTATGACATTAGTCTAATTGAAAAAATGGAAAAAGAGAATAGAACAAATGAAAAAATGCAAAAGATACGCATGGGAGAGCGGTGGCATTTTCGTTCGAGGTAGTGAAAAAGACAATCCTACCATCAATAGGACAGGGGCTAAAATATAGCTTGTTCTAATGGTATACAGGACAAATTATCAAATTAAGTTTTACTAATAAAATCTTTTGTAAGCACACACACACACACACTCATATGTGTGTATATATATATATATATATATATATATATATATATATATATATATATATATATATATATATATATATATATATATATAGTGCGTTCGTATGTACTATGTATGTATACATATATCTATATATATATATTATATATATATATCTATATATATATATACATACACATATATATATATATATATATATATATATATATATATATATATATATATATATATATGTATATATTACGTATGTACGTAAGTATAATTGAACACAACTCGCTATAAAGGTTTGTATTACATCAAACTTGTAAAATTATTCCAAATTTAAAATATGCAAAAAAAAAAAAAAAAAAAATGTCCATTTCTTATTTCATTTCCGTGTGGTTATAATATGGCGAAACGCTTTGTCTAAAGAAGGTCAGTGAGATTGGTTCCATTATACATCCAGTTCTCTGTTGCTTAATTCTATCGTTATCTTACTTCATTTGTATATACGCAAAATTGTCTACACTAAGCAGAGCTTGCTTTTCCAATCTGTCAGTTCATCAATATGATTCTTTTATTATGCGCCATCAAAAACTTTTCCCATCAGTTTAAACATCCATCGCGCGGGGAGAGAGATCAAAGGAAATGAAATATTGCTGAAACGATTTCCACAGGAAAATAAGTTAAAAATTTTTCAGTTTATTACTCGATGTGAAAAACAGAGAGTGGATAAACTAAAAATCTTACAACTAAGTTCAGTTGGAATCCTTGATCTAAAGAAATTTTTTTTCTCAAGTTTGAAAACTAAATGTACGTGATGGTCGGTGACTATAAGTTTTCGTTATAAAAGGAAGTTCGAGAATGATGATCTGTTTAAGAATAATTCCTGTTTCGAATATAGGAAATGGATTATCGAATGTTACATTTTCAAATATATGTCAAAAAATATAGCTTAATATTGCATAACAATAAGTGAATGTAGGGAGGGAGGATAATATTTTTCCTAAAAGCTTTTAAAGGTGATTAATACCCACAAACACTAGTAAAGCTATAATTACCCACATATAATACAAACAGCGATATCCTTGGTCATTTTATCCTTTTATCTTTGACTGAATGTGTCAGGTAAATCTTTACTGAATTGGTAATAATGGAACTTTGATTGATACGTTACACAGAATTCTCGATTTGACTAAAAGTTTATGGAATTCGGTTCAAAACTGACGTTTCGTTATCACAGAAATTATTATTCCATTAATTAGATGTTTTATCAACAACTCTACGTGGTTTATGACTAGCTTACTGTTAAAGAAGTAATATTTATGCTTTTTTTTTTTTTTTTTTTTAGAAAATTATATATTTCTGATGTATTTATGAAACCTCATTGCGCTTTATTTGGAATCGTGACATTTTTATGATACAGAGAAAAACTTGTCCACTGATAACTTTCTATTTCTGCAAATAGCATATTTGCAGTTCCGAGCATGGAAAAAATGAAAACGAATTTAAAATTGTATCCATTTAATGATATTTGTCCGTAACCGTTTTTATTTTTACATAGCTTTTTCAATATATCAGGAAATGAGCAGGGTACGTTTTACAAATTTTTAGTTTCAAATTTACAATTTAGTTTGACAGCCATTAAGTCCACTGACGAGGCAACTGGGGATTGTAATGGTAATTAATAGTGATGTAAGACAACCTGACGCTCTCTAGTCTGTTCTAATAATGTGTATTGAATGCCATCCTCACCAGAGACTACAACCACCTTTGCCTCTTTTAGATTTGTCTAAAAATGATCTCAGCAATACTTATAAGGGACCGGCCTAGATTTTCGTTTAATTGAGGCAATAAGCGTGAAGTCCTTCTTTTCCTTACCTCAAGTGTTTGAGGACGATCTTGTGTCATTGTGTCTTTTGAGACTTCAAAAACTGTGGCATTGTGTCATTTGGGTGTTCCAAAATTATCATTGTGTCATTTAGGAGTTCTAAACTGTGTCATTACGTCTTTTGGGAGTTCTAAAACTGTGTCAGAGTGTCATTTGGGAGTTCTAAAACTGTCATTGAGTCATTTGGGTGTTGTTCTAAAACTGTGTCATGTGTCATTTGGGAGTTCTAAAACTGTCTCATTGTGTCATTTGGGTGATGTTCTAAAACTGTGTCATGTGCCATTTGGGAGTTCTAAAACTTTGTCATTGTGTCATTTGGGTGTTGTTCTAAAACTGTGTCATGTGTCATTTGGGAGTTCTAAAACTGTCTCATTGTGTCATTTGGGTTCTAAAACTGTCTTGTGTCTTTTGGGAGTTCTAAAACTGTCTCATTGTGTCATTTGGGTGTTGTTCTAAAACTGTGTCTTGCGTCATTTGGGAGTTCTAAAACTGTCTCATTGTGTCATTTGGGAGGTGATGTTCTAAAAACTGTGTCAGGAATGTGTCGATTTGTGCCGTTCTAAAACTGTCTCATTGTGTCATTTGGGTGTGATTGTTTCTAAAACTGTGTCATGTGCCATTTGGGAGTTCTAAAACTGTCTCATTGTGTCATTTGGGTGTTGTTCTAAAACTGTGTGTGTCATTTGGGAGTTCTAAAACTGTCTCATTGTGTCATTTGGGTTCTAAAACTGTCATGTGTCTTTTGGGAGTTCTAAAACTGTCTCATTGTGTCATTTGGGTGTTGTTCTAAAACTGTGTCATGTGTCATTTGGGAGTTCTAAAACTGTCTCATTGTGTCATTTGGGTGTTGTTCTAAAACTGTGTCATGTGTCATTTGGTTGCTGTTTTAAAACTTTGTCATTGTGTCATTTGGGTGTTGTTCTAATCCTGTCATTCATTTTCCAGGATTTACATCAAGAAGCTCATTCCTTACCACTGATTTCATCCGTCACCAGCTACAGGTCAGTGATCTGTCTGTGGGTATCTACCCTTTTAAATTTAATATTCTTGTGAGTGGGGCATTGAATGATGTAATGTTTCTTTTTACAATAATGACTGTTGTCTTGAATCTTATATGGAATGTACAAGTGTGAATTGTGATTACCTTCAGGGATATGAGTTAGGTGTTTGGGTGAATGTTAGGGCAGGCTCGTTGAACAAATAGTTTTATTATTTTTTATTTTTATCTTTATGAACACCGTTAACACCCTTTTCAGTCGCCTGTTTAAAAAAAAATAAGCCGACAAGGTCAATATGCAGTGGAAATACAAAGGTGGTAGAAAGTTCATTATACGACAGAGCAGTAGCATTTACTGGGAAAATTTTCATGGACTGTCAAGAGTCAAATCAATTGTTCATTTTATCCCTCCGAAGGTGAAAATAAAAATGAGATCAAAATTATCTCTCCAGCATTTATCAAAATGCGAAGAACTACTAAATCTTATTACTGAATACAAATGCAGCACTGAGGTTATCATTCGATTGCTTATAACCTGTTGCTGATTACTGACATATGGAAGAGACCGCTTCATTTCACAATACACGCGGCTCCTTATTCAGCATTAAATGATTTACTTCTGATTACTTGGGTGCTAACGAATATGTTTTATGTGAACCTCTGTTTGGGAACAATCTTTTTGAGAAACTAAGTGGAGCGGTCTTAGGCGATTTCCTTTCCCCTAATTTCATGTTTGATCAGTTTTAGATGAGTATGATGGGATTTGCAGTGAAGTGGTATTCAACATGAGCATTATGGTTGATTATTAATTCTTTTTTTTTCAGTGAAGAACATCAGCTGCGATCTTGTATCTTTAAAGTCTCATATTTTGTAGCATTAAAGTTATTTTGTTGTCAAGAAAATATCCATACTTCTATTTTACCTTTTACCATTTTGTGTGTGGTATATCTATCTATCCATGCATCTCTCTTCTCTCTCTCTCTCTCTCTCTCTCTCTCTCTCTCTCTCTCTCTCTCTCTCTATATATATATATATATAATATAATATATATATATTATATATATATATATATATAATATATATTATATATATATTTAATATATATAATAATATATATATATATATTATATTATTATATAATATATATATTATATATAAATAAAATATAATATGTTATATATATATATATATATCTAATATTAATTTATATTATATAATATATATATTATAATATATATCTAATATATCGTATTATATATAATTATATTATATATATATATATAGTAATATATATATATATACAGGAAGGTTGGGGCATTTGGATCGCCGTAGATTTAATATAAATAGGATGGAGAAAAGCCAGAGTAGCATCATATATTTATTTCCAAATTTTCGAGACTTTGGGTCTCATCATCAGGGTTGTAAAATATACAAAATATACAAATTAAAAAGACTCAGTATTAATATCAATAAAAATGGAACAACATAAAAGTTAAATATAATAATTTAGAAAATTAACAAAAAAAGATTTAAAACGAGGTTTGACGAAGGAAAACATTATTTTTGCCCAAGGCAGACCTGGGTCACTCATGGGAGGACTATTCACCACCTGTACAGGTGGGTTGCAACTCTCGAAATAGTTATCAGGAAGTCTAAATAGACCAAAAACGCCCAAAGAGCTCTCTCACAGGCTAAAAGCATGTATATAGAGAGAAGTGACTTTGAATTTCAGGTCTGCCTAATCAAAAACAACCATTCCAATGTCAAACCTCCCCACTACAGACAAGGAGAGCCGTTCTAAGAAAGAAGAAGAACATCGCAATCCATTCATCAACTGTTTCCACCCATCGTTACCATGTTCACTATTGAGTTAATATAGTGGTTATCGAACTGTGTGAAATGTAAAAGGAAAGAAAACCATGAAGGGTGGGGTCTGAGTGACCCAGGTCTGCCTTGGTCAGAAATAATGTTTTCCTTCGTCAAACCTCGTTTTTTGACCGAAGGGCAGACCTGGGTCACTCATGGAGTATTTACCAAGAGTCATAAAATAGGGAATTTTATGACAAGGGAAAGAAGGGAAGGGAAAGGAAACAACTGATGGAAGAGGGATACACCTGAAAAAATAGCTAATTGATGTATCCTGAGGTAATATCATTGGAAATTGCGAATTAATGAGAAATATTCAATATTACTATAATTAAATATAAGTATACCGTATCTTGACTCTGTTAAGAATTGAATAAACTAAACGAGTGGTTATTTACTCAAAAACCCTTAAACAAATCATAATCCACAGACACTCAAAAATTAATAAAGGCAGACCTAAAAGATAGGTATCGGTTCCAGAAAAAATGAGATAAAGTATACATATTATACTTAATAAGTAGAATACCAGGTATCCAGTTGACACCATGACATCAACCCCATTATGTTGTTAACACAGAGACATAAATTGTAATCTAAATATATACTTATAATAGAAATATATATTTAGACAGTATGAAATAGTACTTTATGTACAAATAGATAACAAATGACGTATATAAAACAAATTAATTAAATTTATGAAGATATGCTTCCAGATTCAGAACCCAGCACGACAAAAGACGAGGAAATAATAGACATCTCCTTCAATCAAATAATGTTTACTGAAAACGTTATAGAAGACCATCCAACAAGATCACAAATTCTTTTGCTATTCATACCTTTTAGGAAAGCAAAAGAAGTTGTGACTTTTCTCAAATCATGAATTCTGGGAAGGGAACCTGGATCAGCCCAACGAATAAATTGACGCATAAACAGTCTCAACTTATTAATTGGTATGTCAGAAAGGTTTTCTAGGTGTACAAAAATTTTTCAAAAATTTTGTATTGCAAGTCTAAACAAGGTACTTCTCCAACTTATGCACCGGACTTAAAGGATAACGACCTCCTTAATCATCTTTAAGTCTAGTGATGAAAATCATTTCACGTCTAGAATTAGGACATTCATTCTTGGCCAAAAAAATTTGGATTAGGAAACAGTCTGACCCTCTTTGAAGAAAAATCAAGAAATTCATCTGACCTCAGTAGTAAATGAGATTAGAAACAATGTAATATATAAACTATCTTTAACACAAGGGTTCTCTTGGAACCTTGAAGACAATGCAAAGTTTAAAAACCTTATCTGAAGACAAAGAAATTTGTACAAGGAATCATGGGTTTGATGTTAAAAAATGGCTTTCATAAATTCTGGAAATGGATGAACCGATACATCAAGGTTGAAAGCAAGCTCAAGAGGATTAGATAATGCAGACTTATAAGTTGAAATTGTGGTAGGAGATAAATGTCTGTCATTAAAAAGATTTTTCAGAAATGCTAAAATAGTTTCCACTGAAATCTTACTAATATTATTAGATCTAATAAAATGACAAAAAGAGTTCCACACAGTCTGGTATTGTCTATTGGTAGAAGTTCTTAAGGATTTAAATAAAATTTTGCTGAATCACTAGAGTATAACTTGTTATGAATCTTAATCATAAACTCCAGCAAGCTAGTTGGAGGAGAATCTCTGAGGCATAAAAGCAACAATTCCTCCCAACTAGCTGCGAGAGTACTGGATTCAGGATTATGAGTCCCTCTCCCTGCCCCCGCTGGCAATAGAGGGAACCATGGCTGGGCAGTCCACAATGGGGCCACCAGCCCCGCCTCTCCCCCGAAGCCCTCCAATAACTGAGCACTCCGAGGATCATCCTTGTTGGAAGAAACAGGCAAATCACTTGCTGCCTGTTCCAGTCCGATGTGAGGGTGTCGACCTCCACTGCTAGGAGGTTGATCACTGGAGAAACGAAGTGAGGCAACTGGGGACTCTCTCTCGTGACAAAAGATCTAGTTGGGGCATCCCCAACTGGGAGCAAACATAGTGGAAGGATGTCTGATCCAGAGACCACTCCGATGGTATTGGATGGCTTCTGGATAACGCATCTGAAATAACATTTCTCACCCCTGCCATGTGAAACTTTATCATCGTTAGGTTTCTCCTCTGAAGAAACCTCAGAACAGAGAGAGTCCACTCACTCAGAGGCTTTGATTTCGCAGACCTATTCCTGTTCAGACAGGCCACTGCTGTTGCGCTGTCTGAGTGTAATCTGAAGTGGATCCCTGGCTGGAGATTCAGCTTCTTGATGACAATACACACTACGGGCATCTCTAAAATATTTATATGGCAAGCTGAGAGAGGATGAGACCATGCACCCTGAAAAATCTGCCCTGCAGATGTGTGAATCTCCTAGCCTGTCTGGGAGGCATCTGTGTACACATCCAGACTGGGTGGAGGTGGACGGAAAGGAATCACTGCAGAAAAAATCTCTGGATGCATCCATCTTTCTAGAGCCTTCTTGATGAAAGGAGGGAATGGACATAACTGATCCCTTTGCTTTCTGGTGGTCTTCGTGATTAAAAAGTGATTCAGGCCCTTTAAAATGGCTTTGCCCACAGGGTCAACTATTGATGCAAATTGGAGCCTCCCCAACATGTGCTCCACTTGCCGACTGTTTGCTTCAAAAATAACGAAAGGGTCCGAGATAGAGACAGGACCTTGTCTCTCAGCAGATACAGGGTACCAGAAGTGGTGTCCCAAACCACCCCCAGCTAATGAAAGTCTGTTACGGAGTTAATCTTGATTTCTTCATGTTGATAAGAAAAACCCCCACCTCGGACAGGGTCTGTAAAACAATCCTTGTTGCCTTTAAACAACCCACTCCCAAATTCGCCCATATCAGCCAGTCATCCAGGTATATCAATACCTGGATACCTTTCTGCCTGAGTTCCCTCAGAATTGGATGACAGATCTTTGTGAATACTCTCGGAGCGATGTTGAGTCCAAAAGGTAGAGCTTTGAAACGAAACTTCTTCCCTTCTAGACTGAATCCGAGGAACTTCCTGTAATAAGGGTGTATCGGAAATTCAGAATATGCCTATAGGCGTCTTTTAAGTCGATGGAGGTGGCAAAAGCTCCTACTGGCAACCACAATCCTACGTCTTGCAAAGTTGTCATTCTGAAGTTGTCATTCGGACATTGTATTGATTGCTGAGGGTTGACAGGTCCAAGATGATCCATCTTTGTTGTATCTTTTTCGGGACTGAAATTAAGGGGCCCTGAAAGAGGAGGGAGGTCGTCTCCTCTATTGGCCCGGTTTTCATCATGTATGAAACAAATTCTTTGAGTTGTGGATTGAAGCCTGAAAGAATGAACGGAAGTGTGATGGAGGACTGCACCACTCCCACCTCAGCCCCTTTATGATTGCAAGACCCTGAATCTCTTGTCCAATATTGATGAAAGTATTGGAGTCTCCTGCCAACCCTCAAATTCTAAAAAGATTTACCCCTCCCCTGGAAGACTGGTTACATCTAGGGGTGCCTGGATACATCATACCTCTGCCCCGAGGTTATGTTTTCCACGGCCTCTTGAGTTACCTGGGGGACATCTGTTAGAAGATGAAGAAGCGTACTGATTCTGGTAATTCCTTCTGAAGTTACCCCAGGTCTTGTGAGAAAGGGCGCTTTGTAGCAGGATTCCTAAAACCAAGCATGGTCAGCATTGACTTGGCCTGATGAACAGCTTGGGTGACTACTCCTTCCCAGGCATCCTCATGAGAGAGGTCATTTGAAAGTGGAACTGAACTGAGGAGCTTTAAAACCAGAGTATTTTTCATAAAACAGCGCGGAAGTGCGAGCCTCCTCAATTCATATTTCTTTCTAGCGAAGAGGTTGTAGGCTGTCCACCATGGCTGTAAGGGCATCTTCAACAAAGCATAGAGAGCTGAAGAGTTAGTATCCTCTTTTGGGGTCTGTCTGGTTGGTACTTCCATTAGTTCCTCATTGGACGAGTGGTTCGCACTTGGCTACCCATCCAGTGGTCCGAAGTTGATTTTCAGCTCTGCCAACGCTAAATCAGAGAAATTTATTTCTGGTGATAAAAATTAATTTCTCAATATAATGTCGTTCGGATCCAACAATAAGTTGTAGGTCCCGCTGCTAGGTGACCAATTGCTTCCTAGCCACGTAAAAATATCTTATCCTTCGGGACCAGCCATAGGGGAACTGTTAATCAGCGCAGTGTTCTGGAAAACTAGGATATACTAACTTTAGTACTTCCGTTGCGATGGTCTTGTTCAAAGAGCTGAGGAAGTTCTGATGTGCACCCAGCTCATCTTGAACAGCATTCTTAGGAAGCGGCTGCAATCTGTCAGAATTGAACAAGACGGCCGGTTCCGTGAGAACAAAATTCTCCCCTTTCAAATGTCTTAATGTATTCCGTAGATGTTATGGGAGAAATAGAGTCTTCTTCCCAGCATTATCCCTACTCGGGGTCGCCGTTTTTAATGAATTTCTTCCATCTACCTCTGTCCTGTGTCATTTCCTCCCGTACTAGAGTCGGGGACGAAATTCTTAGATGCATGACTACTGCCCTTTCCCCCTTCGAATCTGGAGGATGGAAGGGGCTGTCGGTCCATTCTGAGATAAGAGCAGGATCAGGTGTAAGACGATCAATAAGGGCCTCATAAGCCTGACAGACTGGGATGATGCCCATTGTTTCTGGAGGAGCCACGTCTCTTTGAAATATTCTTCTGGATAGAGGTGGCGTCAGACGAGGAATCATAGTTAGATTCTTAAAGGGATGTTCCTCTAGAGTAACACTCCTCTGTTGCATATCCCTAATTGCTGCAAGGATAATTTCCAAGGTATCCTGAGAATTAGCCAGAGAGGGCGGCGCCCCTGAGGCGGAAGGGGCTAACTGGGACCAGGATGCGACTGTGTAACGGCGGCAGAGGCAATACATTCTTCTTGAGTCACTATTGAAGAGATGGGGTCTTTGGACGAGCCACCCTTCATAGAACCTTGGGAAGAAGTTGCAGAGGATTGGATGTCGACTTCTGATGAACATCATGAACAGTTTTTCCCCAAACTCGTAAATTCAGTCAGTAAGCGCCTTAAAGGCGATGATGGCGTCTTCGGTTTGGGCCAATTTACGGGCCTTGTCCCATAGTCCATCACAGTTGCCACAAATTGCTCCATGCACGAGTCGTGGGTTATGTCCTCTGTTGCGTGATTGCATTTACAGCAGGGCATTCTGGAAGAAGGATTTCCTATTGAGTTTAAATCATAAAAAAAAATCCTTTGCCGCCCAAGGATGGCAGCCCACCAGGATAGTTAGGCGATGGTTTGAGGAGCAACGAGACATTGACCTGCTGGACTGGCCAAGTAAGGGGTGTGATATGAATCCCTTGGAAAATTGCTGGAGGACCATCGTCAACTCTTGGATCCCAGGCCAAAAGCGATCATCAAGGCAGCTCCTCC
>NC_087210.1:9789268-9791768 GCF_015104395.2 Macrobrachium nipponense | reverse complement strand
TTAATAGACAGTTATTGTTCTGTTTTCAAGAAATATTCGGTTTTTTGCTCAAAGTTTTATATTTCCTGTAATTGTAGTAAAACAGTGTGATCAGTTCTGTACCTATCAATATTCTGCTTAGGTTTATTGTATTTAGATTAGCATCATTGTAGGAATTTGTCTGTTCATAGTGCGAGAAGGGATGGGAAAGGGGTGACATGTCAAAATAACTGAAACTTACAGATATTAGTATCTAATGCATAGTTTTCGAGGTCACTGAGATGAATAGTGATACTCCCAATGCCCTTCAAGTCGAAGTTCAGCTCTGATGGGAAAGGGGGATAGATGAGGGGGTATGAAATGTAAAAATAAGTGAAAGTGACAGATATTAATGTCTAATCCATAGTTTTTGAGGTTGCTGAGATGAATTGTGACACTCCTGATGCTCTTTAAGACCAAGTTCAGCCTTGACATGAAGGGGGCTGAGAACAGTTGGGAAAGAGGTGACGTGTAAAATAACCAAAAACTCCTATGGATTAATATCATTCATAATTGTTGCGGTCACTGAGATGAATGGTGACACTCCTGATGCCCTGTAAGTCAAATTTCAGCCCAGATAGGAAAGGGAGGGGTTGAGAAGGGGTAAATATATAATGTAAAAATGACACCTTACTGTCTAATGCATAGTTCTCAAGGTTGCTTAGATGAATAGTGTCACTCCCAATCTAATGCCCTTTAAGTCCAAGTCCTGCTCCGATAGGAATGGGGGATTAGAAATGGACTGGTTGTTATTCAGAGTTTTCCCAGTCAGGGCTGTGTTGGTCAGCTAGTATATTATATACATACACACACACACACACACACACACACACATATATATATAATATATATATATATATATATATATATATATATATATATAGTATGTATGTGTGTGTGTGTGTGTGTTTACTCACAAATAATTCTGGTGTATTGGTGCTTTGAAGACTAGTATGGACTCTTTTATTGTAATTGAAATGGTATTAAAAATAATCAATATCGATAAATAAGAGTCTTTAAACCATTCCATTGCATGTGAGAAATTATCACGTCATCTCTAGAGCAATTGAGAACCCCCAAACGAGTAGAAAAATATCCTCAGTAACTTCTATATACACGAAGAGAACGTCAGCTGTGACCGCAAACGCCATGACGTCATGGATTGCAGAATGGGGGTCATTTGGCCAAATCAAGAAGAAAGAGACACAGTCAGGATACGTAATGTGTTCGAATCGCCAATAAAGTCACATTTAGATTCCCCTGTGGAGCAATGGCAATTAACATTCTCTTCTTCCTCTCCTTCTCTCTCGCTCTCTCTCATCTCTCTCTCTCTCTCTCTCAGTAATAAACGAAATGTCTGAATAAATTATCTCAAATATTCAGTTAGAACTGTCTAAAAGAGTAATTATATTTTTGCGCAACTAAGTGAATATTATCTGCAAAGGATTGGTCTCACAGTAGTATAGCAAGATGTAAATAACTGTTTGTAGGGAAATACGGCAAAAGTAAGAGATGCTTATGATAGAATAGAAAGTTGGGGTAGACCTGATATGTTTAATTTATTGACATACATAATTATTGATTAAGACCACTAATTTGAGTGCTCTTTCTTCGTTCAGATTTTTTCCACGGGTTTACCACGTGGAATGTTTTAGTACGGGGTTTTATTTGTACTGAAAGTTCTACTATGATTGTATTTCGGTAATTTTGTTTGATCTCTCCTCTAAGGAGAAACCCAAGCCTTACTCTTGACGCATGTGTGTTCATATGAGAGAGAGAGAGAGAGAGAGAGAGAGAGAGAGAGAGAGAGAGAGAGAGAGAGAGAGAGAGCTTGTAATATCCTCCATTAGCGCATCACTCCCTATAAGATTATTATTGGCTATTTTCATGCAACATAGTTATTAGACGTGCGAGTTTGAATTAGTACTTTTTTAAATGGTAGAAAGTGAGTGATATTGGATTAAAGGGAAAGAAGGATTAAAGGTTGCATGCCGCTGGCGTTTCCGTTATAGTTTATTCCGTCCATGTGATATTTGTAATATACTCAAGAAGATTAAAGGTTCAGAGGGAAAAGCGTTTTCCCTTATGGTCTGCTTTAGAAAGACAACTCTTTGGTTACAACTGTACCAAATAATAAGTGATAATTTTTTAATCTGAATAGTTGCTTTTTACGTATCTTAATAGCTTCCATTAGAACGTAGCCTCTCACTCCTGAAAAGTGTACAAATGTTCTTATTCGCCATAACAGCATATCACCATTTTTCTGAGCCATTTCCACGAAAACACTCCCTTTCCAGGAGTACCACTTTTTATCGTCAGCATCAGCATAACTCAGTAAGATTCGTCTCTTCTTTTAAGGCAACATGCATTTTTTTTTCTCTCTCTCTCTCTCTTTTACCTTTTTTCTCTTCGTATGAATATTAAGTAGACTGACCGGCAACTTTGAAAAGAGTGGAATAATAGTCATGAAATTTAACAGGAA
>NC_087210.1:9769268-9784268 GCF_015104395.2 Macrobrachium nipponense | reverse complement strand
TTACATCACCCCCTTCCACCCCTTATCACCCCCTTCCTATTGAGGCTTAACATGGACTTGAAGGACATCAGGAGTGTCACTGTTCATTTCAGTGGCCTTGGAAAATATAGATTAATCACCTCCCACCTTCTTACTGAGGCTGAACTTAAACTGTAAATGGCATCAGGAGTGTCACTATTCATCTCAGCATCGTCAAAAACTAATATCTGTCATCTAGTCATGTTTTATTCCCACAGAATTCTTCTCCAGATGGTAAATCATATGTATACCTAGTTTGGTTGGAATTGCTCAATGTGTTCCAGAGATATGGTTGAACATGCACTCACACATAATTACATCCATATGTACATATATGTATATATATATATATATATATATATATATATATATATATATATATATATATATATATATTTAGTTATGTGTGTGTGCTAGTGTGTGTACGTACGTGTCTTTGTACTTGTTCGTGAGTGATATCTAAGAATTCAAGGATGCTTATATAATAACTTCTAAAAGTTATGATTTTTATTCTATATCTATTTAATGATTATATTTAAATATCCTTTTAAAAGGTAAACTCAGCATGAAAAAACGTCACATTTTATTTGTTAACTTTTCACTGCAGTTTATTTTATTTGAAAAATTGGTTATTAATGTAAAAAGACTTTTGAAATGGCAAAGAAAAAAAACAGCTACCCTGTTAATAGTTTCCTTTATATATGCATAATTAAAAACATTTTACTCCATCAGCATGGAATCGCCATGCTGATCTTATGGAAACCAAAGTTGTTACCATTGTATTGCAAAAAATATTTCGTGGTATTCATAAGATTTTCATTTTTGGCATACCGTCTCTCTCTCTCTCTCTCTCTCTCTCTCTCTCTCTCTCTCTCTCTCTCTCTCTCCTACGGGTGATCTTCATCGTCTCTCTCTCTCTCTCTCTCTCTCTCTCTCTCTCTAAAGAGTTTGACATAATAATAGAAAAATTGGATGATATATGTAGAAATCACAAGGACTGGACTGTTCTCCTATCCGGAGACTTTACCTTTCCTTTCGTAGACGGAAAGAACGAATAGGAGATTGTGGTTGTATTTATACATATAAAAAAGAGAGTAATTGTAGTGCAGAAGATAAGAGGCAATTCGAAAAGCTATTAGATATGCTACTAGAATACAACATTCAACAAATAAATCACCTGCCAACAAGAAAGGAAAATACTTTAGACCTAGTATTTGTGAACGAGGTGAATTATGTTAAAGAAATAATAGTTTATAATGCGAGTGTTTCAGACCATAATGTCATAGAATTAAGAGTCCATTCCAAAGCAAGTGAAAACAGAGATAAGCAAGAAATGAAAAAGTGGGAAGGATATGGAAAATACAACTTCTATAGTAAAAATATAAAATGGTCAAAAATAAATGAAGAATTAAACAAAGATTGGGATAACATTTTCGTAAGTGATGATATAAGGGTTAATACGGAAATATTATATAAAAAGCAAGATAGAAATTGCAGAACAAAAGATTATACAATCAAAAGAAAATGAAAAACGGGACTTGGAAGAAAAAACCCTAGTAAATATCAAGCAAAACCCCAAACTATTATACTCGTATGCAAAAAAAGATGAATAAAATAAGAATAGAAATAGGCCCTCTAAGAATTGAAGGAAGATTAACAAATGAAAAAAAGGAAATATGCAACATATATGCAGAACGATATAAGAGAGAAGTCACCCCTAGAATTGATAACGAAGATAATGATATATAAGTAAGGGACGAAAATAGTGAATATTTAGCAGACTTAGATATTAATGAAGCTGATATTGTGCAGGCTATTAATGAAATTAAAAATGGAGCTGCTGCAGGGCCTGATGGTGTCCCTGCTATTTTGTTAAAGAAAGTAGTTCATTCTATCGCAAAGCCACTTGCAATATTATTAAGACAAAGTGTAGATACAGGCAAGATTTATGATGAGCACAAATTAGCATATATTACCCCTACTTTCAAAAGTGGATCAAGACTAGAGGCAATTAATTTATAGGCCTGTGAGTCTAACATCAGATATTATGAAAGTCTATGAAAGGATAATGAAGAAAAATATTATGAATCATTTAATGATAAATAATTTGTTTAATATAGGACAACATGGTATCGTACCCGGAAAAAGTACACAAACCCAACTGTTTGTCCACCGTGAGAACATATACAAAAATATGAAAAGCGGAAATGAAACAGATGTGGTTTATCTAGACTTTGCAAAAGCTTTTGACAAGGTAGACCATAATATATTAGCGAATAAAATTAGAAAACATAATATAGTGGATAAAGTAGGAAGATGGTTAAAAGAATTTTTACACAACAGAAAATAGATAGTTATTGCAAACGATGAGAAATCGGATGAAGCTAAGGTAATATCCGGTGTGCCACAAGGTACGGTGTTAACTGCATTACTGTTTGTTATTATGATTGCAGACATAGACAGTAATGTTAGTTTCGCCGATGACACAAGAATAAGTAGAGAAATTCCTTGTGATGAAGATAGAAACGCGCTACAAAGAGACCTTAACAAAGTATATGATTGGGCAGAGGTAAATAGGATGGTATTTAACTCTGATAAATTTGAAATCAATAAATTATGGAGACAGAGAAGGAAAGCTATATGCATATAGGGGACCTAATAATGAGACAATCACAAATAAGGAAGCAGTTAAAGACCTTGGTGTGATGATGAATAGGAATATGTTATGCAATGATCAAATAGCAATTCTATTGGCAAAATGTAAAGCAAAAATGGGAATGTTGTTACGGCACTTCGAAACAAGAAAAGCTGAACACATGATTATACTTTATAAAACATATGTTCGTAGTCCACTTGAATATTGCAATATGTTATGGTACCCACACTATCAAAAGGATATTGCACAAATAGAGAGTGTACAAAGGTCCTTTACAGCTAGAATAGAAGAAGTTAAGGACCTTGACTACTGGGAAAGACTACAATCCTTAAAATTATATAGTCTAGAAAGGAGAAGGGAACAATAAATGATAATTCAGTCATGGAAACAGATAGAAGGAATAACCGAAAACATCATGGAGCTAAAAATATCAGAAAGAGCAAGCAGGTGTAGATTAATAGTACCCAAAACTATACCAGGAAAAATAAGGAAACCACACAGAACATTAATCCACTACGCACCAGCATCGATAATGCAGCGTCTATTCAATGCGTTGCCAGCTCATCTGAGGAATATATCAGGAGTGAGCGTAGATGTGTTTAAGAATAAGCTCGACAAATATCTAAGCTGCATCCCAGACCATCCAAGATTGGAAGATGCAAAATATACCGGAAGATGTACTAGCAACTCTGGTAGACATTAGAGGTGCCTCACACTGAGGGACCTGGGGCAAGCCGAGCAAGATGTAAGGTCTGTAAGGTAAGGTAATAATTTCTGTTCCTTAAAGAGTGTTTTCTTTGGTGAACTTACCATCTTTAACCACAACTGCCAAATGTGCGCTTCCTACCATTTTCAGATTCTAAAGATCTTACGTCTTCTTAGATGCACCTCTGTTCCCTAACGAAGCTATGAGGATGGATTCTGTGATTGAAAACTAATTACCTCTGGAAAGGGTGTTTAATTGCAAAACATTCACAATTCCTGTGTTCTCATATTTCGTTTTTGGCGACGAATTTAAGAATGTTATTTAAAGTGGAAGCTCGTTTACATTTTTCCATTACCTACTAACCTTTTAATTTTGTTTTTCTCATATTTTCGAATTCAGCAGTTCTTAAGCTTCGGTTTATTTTATGTACGACAACGTTTTTTTTTTTTTTCGTTTTTTACTGTTTACTTTTTATCAGTAATCACTTGTTTATCCTTCTATTATTTTTTGTGTGAATATTAAACTTTTCTTAAATGCTGATGTCTGTTTGGCAAATTTTCCAGATTTATTATTATTATTAATTTTTTTTTTTTGCTTTATCACTGTCCTCCAATTCGACTGGGTGGTATTTATAGTGTGGGGTTCCGGGTTGCATCCTGCCTCCTTAGGAGTCCATCACTCTTCTTACTATGTGCGCCGTTTTTAGGATCACACTCTTTTGCATGAGTCCTGGAGCTACCTCAGCCTCTAGTTTTTCCAGATTCTTTCTCAGGGATCTTGGGATCGTGCCAGTGTTCCTCTGATTATGGGTACAATTTCCACTGGCATATCCCATATCCTTCTTATTTCTATTTTCAGGTCTTGATACTTATCCATTTTTTCCCTGTCTTTCTCTTCAACTCTGGTGTCCCATAGTATTGCGACATCAATGAGTGATACCTTCTTCTTGATTTTGTCAATCAACGTCACGTCTGGTCTGTTTGCACGTATCACCCTATCTGTTCTGATACCATAGTCCCAGAGGATCTTTGCCTGATCGTTTTCTATCACTCCTTCAGGTTGGTGCTCGTACCACTTATTACTGCAAGGTAACTGATGTTTCTTGCACAGGCTCCAGTGGAGGGCTTTTGCTACTGAATCATGCCTCTTTTTGTACTGGTTCTGTGCAAGTGCCGGACATTCGCTTGCTATGTGGTTTATGGTCTCATTTTTCGTATTGCACTTCCTACATATGGGAGAGATGTTATTTCCATCTATCGTTCTTTGGATATATTATTATTATTATTATTATTATTATTATTTTTTTTTTTTTTTTTTTTTTTTTTTTTTGTTTTTTTTTTTTTTTTTTTTTTTTTTTTTGCTCTATCACAGTCCGCCAATTCGACTGGGTGGTATTTATAGTGTGGGGTTCCGGGTTGCATCCTGCCTCCTTAGGAGTCCATCACTTTTCTTACTATGTGTGCCGTTTCTAGGATCACACTCTTCTGCATGAGACCTGGAGCTACTTCAGCCTCTAGTTTTTTGTTCTAGATTCCTTTTCAGGGATCTTGGGATCGTGCCTAGTGCTCCTATGATTATGGGTACGATTTCCACTGGCATATCCCATATCCTTCTTATTTCTATTTTCAGATCTTGATACTATCCATTTTTTTTTTCCCTCTCTTTCTCTTCAACTCTGGTGTCCCATGGTATTGCGACATCAATGAGTGATACTTTCTTCTTGACTTTGTCAGTCAAACGTCACGTCTGGTCTATTTGCACGTATCACCCTATCCGTTCTGATACCATAGTCCAGAGGATCTTTGCCTGATCGTTTTCTATCACTCCCTCAGGTTGGTGCTCGTACCACTTATTACTGCAAGGTAGCTGATGTTTCTTGCACAGGCTCCAGTGGAGGGCTTTTGCCACTGAATCATGCCTCTTTTTGTACTGGTTCTGTGCAAGTGCCGGGCATTCACTTGCTATGTGGTTTATGGTTTCATTTTTCGTATTGCACTTCCTACATATGGGAGAGATGTTATTTCCGTCTATCGTACTTTGAACATATCTGGTTCTTAGGGCCTGATCTTGTGCCGCTGTTATCATTCCTTCAGTTTCCTTCTTTAGCTCTCCCCTCTGTAGCCATTGCCAATTGTCATCGCTGGCTAGTTCTTTAGTCTGTCTCATGTATTGTCCGTGCATTGGTTTGTTGTGCCAGTCCTGTGTTCTTTCTGTCTTTCTCCTGTTTCTGTATATTTCTGGGTCTTCGTCTACTTTTATTAGTCCTTCTTCCCCATGAACTCTTTAGCCACTCGTCTTCACTGGTTTTCAGATATTGCCCCAGTGCTCTGTTTTCAATGTTGACGCAGTCCTCTATACTTAGTAGTCCTCTCCCTCCTTCCTTTCGTGTTATGTATAGTCTGTCCGTATTTGCTCTTGGGTGTAGTGCTTTGTGTATTGTCATTTGTTTCCTGGTTTTCTGATCTATGCTGCGGATTGTTCTGCCTTCGTCCATTCCACTATTCCTTGCGCTGTATCTGATTACTGGCACTGCCCATGTGTTTATTATTATTATTATTATTATTATTATTATTATTATTATTCGCTAAAAGATATCCATAATCATTTAGCACATCCTGCTATGCTGTGTTTGTCGCTCACTTAGAACAGATTCGTGTTCCTCCGAGACATGAAATTTTTCGGTCCAAGTAAAATCAAGTTCTCACTCTGGCTAAGGTCCTCATCAATTACTGCAATTCAAAAAGGCAGTGCTTCTTACGAGTTTACTTTCTTCATTGGACATGAAGAACTTTGCTATTTTGCTCTATTACTTATCCAACAATATGATAACCGCATCAAGACCATAACTACCTACTCTGCAATGTAAGTGACGTTGGCCTACTATTCCTAGTTTCTTGCAAATAAACCTGCGACATCCATTACTGGCCTATTCTTTTCTGCAACAGTTACCAACTGTTACTCTAAGGAGCTATGAGCTAAGTAGGATTAGGCGGACCGTATCTCTATTCCCTTTTCCAATATGGCGCAACATGTGACGTTCTCCGTTGAGACCAAATCGGATTACGATGCCTTTAAGAGGGTTACGTCTGGGAGCGAGCGGACCTTGACATGAATGGGACGCCTAATACTATTGGCTGGTGTCCCTTGACTGGAAAGCAAAAACATATGGTCGTCTTTACAGTTCTACCAGTAAGAGCGTTATACAACTATTCATAATGACCAAAGCAGATTTTAGATGATCTGCTTGTTTCGATACGGAATAATCTTTTTCTTTTATTTGTGAGGTGAACAGTTTGTTCCTTTTATTGCAAAGACTATCACAGGACTTACTTAAACCTTAGCAATGGATAGATATAGTGCCTCTCATATATAGTGTTCAGTGTTTTTCTTGCCATCATTAAACAGCAGACACCCACGACTAATTCAAATTCTTACATTTACTTAAAAGAACTTATTAATGTCAGGTGCTTACGTAAAAATATTGTGTAGGATTGAATATTAACATTTCTGCTCTTGTTTCTTTTGTTTCTTACTTGTGTCTGTTTTATAAGGCGTGAAGTTGAGAGAACTGCAGGGTAAACAAGATGTTTTATTTGCCGAAGCAGAAAAATTTAATAATCTCTATTCTCAAGGTTGAATTACGCGAGTAGTACTTCGGGCCTTATATGTGGGGTTTATCGATGATGAAGGCGATAATAATAAAAAAGCGCTTGTTTTCAACATAAATATGCCAAGAATTTATTACCTCGGGAAACTTAAAACAAAGAAGCATTGCTTCACGATCAGGAGGCAGAAACACCAAGCATTCCAATGTATCTTGATCCACAGGCCTGCCTGAGAATTCGTCCTCCTTCTCGGTGTCGTTCCGAAGTGTCTGTGATTTATGGTAAATAAAGAGGGGTATTTCATCCAGAACTTTTTGCACAGTCGACTTCCTTAGAAAATCGAGGCAGGAACTGGGATGCTGGGCAAGCGGTTTGGAGACTAAGCTCTTGTATTAAAGGAAAGTCTCAGTTTGGAGAGAGAGAGAGAGAGAGAGAGAGGTGGGTAGGGATGGTGCCGGAAGTCTGGGAGAGAAGTTGGGGGCATTTCTAGCCATGCCCTATATGATTGCTTTCCCTTTTAGCTTTTGTGATGTCGACTTTCTCTCCAGGTTTTGGTTTTTCATTTTCTACTATATTTCGAAAAGCGCTGGATACGATTAAACTAGATCTCGTGCCTTATATTTCAGCCACCATTTATATGAACATTTCTGGTTTCTATTGTCACTTCTCAGCACCCAGTTAATCCCATCGATTGAAGCACTATCTGCCAATCTGATCATCCGATAATTATAAGAACGAATTTACTGATATAAAGTACTAACTTTATCGTACTAAAATTTTTTCTTATACTTTGAGGATGACTGAGGTGAAATGCACATACATTAACTTTACATCTTGATTAATAGTTCGATGTTATCAAATTAATTAGCATTTATATTCTGCGACTTTGTTTGGAAACCAGAAAAAGATAACTGAACAGCAATATGCGGCGTTCTGTTTCTGTTTTTCATTACGAAACCTGTTGGTTAGATGAACAGCAACTACCATTCTGTTTGAACGTTTACTCATCATCCTAACTGCTGGAATGAGTTACAAGCCGTGCACCAGTCACTGCTGGTTTAGTATCGCTTTTTGAGAAATTAAATATTTAGAGCTCACACGCATTTGTTCATACAGAGCAAAATGCAGCTGCATTTTATTTCTTGTATTAGAATATACATTAAATCTCTTTGATGAGAATAATCTGCATATTTTTGGAACTTAATGTGAAGCAGATATAAAAGCTGTTATTTTTCACAGACTGTTAAAATTAATGGAACTTAATACAAATATTAACACCATAATTAGGTTTTCACTTTGTATGTGGAATGTTTAGTTTTTCAGTGATTTTACTTACTTGAAAGGAATTCCGATGTTCAGTTAAGCCGATATACATGTTCATTGAGAGACGTAAATTATAATCTAGTTAACTCCATTGGAAGTATAAGTTTTCTCTATTAAGTCGCATTGGTGGGTGTCAGTAGTGGGGGGAAGTTGGAAAGATTGGCAACATTATACAAAACGTTCATATAATGGCAAACATGGAAGTAATGTTTAGAACGGTTAAGGGTTTGGAAGTGAAAGCAACTCAGGAAAATAAGGAAATAGATAACATTATGAATGGTACAAATATGAAGTCTCGGGCATTCCACTGAGGGGTTAGAGATGTGTATTTCTGGTGACAGAAGTTCACTCTCGACGTGGTTCGGAAGTTACGTAAAGCCGTTGGTCCCGTTGCTGAATAACCACTGGCTCCATGCAACGTAAAGACACCATACAAAAAAAACAAAAAATAAATATGAAGTGATACATTTTACATCGGTAACTGGAGTAAATGTGATAGATCACTGTTGTATAACAAATGATTAAGTCAAAATGAATAGAGAAAGAAAGAAGGAAATGAACTGTGCAAGCTGGATATGAAAAGGGAATAAACGGAGATGTGCGTAGAATACATAGAATAAGAAGAGACTAATGAGAAATGCAAAATAACAGATATTAGAAAATGTATATAATATAGACGCTTTGGAAGTAATGAGAGAAGCAGTCCCTTAAATGCGATGAGTGACTGTTACAGAAGCGCTGGTACAAATAACATCGCATTCCCATCTGACATTATTGAAATACTGCTGAGCAAATTGTTCATTAAACAGCTTCAAAGGGACATTGTTTTATAAGGCAACCGGCCTTTGAAACAAAACGCCCACAAAACAGCGTTTTGCTATGTGACAAACGACCTCCTGAAATAGACATACAAGCATCAATGAGTAATCTTAGTACCACTAGACCTATCAAAGTTGATTATTTATTGTATAATCATTGCTTGATACCTTCTCTGCAAGTATTATAACTTCAGATATAAAGTTACTATTTAAATTATGTGCTGTATATACACAAGCAAAACATTTGTGCGTTTTTCTTATTTTTCTTAAGAAAAAAATAGTCGTTTCGACCTAACTCATGAGATATTCAATCTTAGAACCTCACGAGGCGAGGGTGTGATTTAGGCATGGTTCTGATACAAGCACACATTATACATAACTATATTGCCCTTGGAGAGTAAATTAAATACCTGGTGGTGAGACTAATTTAGGAAGTCATGGCTGAGTTTTAAGAAAGAGAGAAATGTCAACAAAAATAAATATAAAGATAAATACATAAAATCATATAAGAGCGGTAAAGCAACTCAGCCTTACCAGGCAGGGATTGTTCAACAGATTCTCTCTCTCTCTCTCTCTCATTGCCATAATTAAACTGTACCATTTATAAATGGTGCTTTTACCACTGTTAGACTTCGAGGGCACATGGCGATTTGTCTGACGTCAGCGCCAGCGGGTATGATGATAAACTTGCCTTGTTGGGCGCTCTTAGGAAAAGCGGGCTTGTGGGCACAGAGACAATAAGAGATAGTCACAGAAATTTCTGAACGTGATCTTCTTATCCACATTTTCTAGTTTGCCTTATTTGAAGAAAATGTAGAAATAAGTAATCGTGGGACTTGCAAGGCTTCATTCCACTAGCCAGTGCTTTAGGCATTCAACATTTTATGAGTTATATTTACATGTAACGGTTATTTATAATTGTTGAACTAAGCCAGCTGGTAATAAAAATTGAGATCCTTTCTTGCTTCACTGAAGCCGGAATAAGAAATTTTAAATGGCAAAACTAAATATAAATATCATGGTTCTCATTTTAGAAAGATATCTTTATTCGTATCATGGAAAGCGATCGTGTTTGTCGTCACTGGTATTGCGATAAATCTCTATCAATTGTTTACATTTCAATACATCACTTAAAAACGTTTAGGCGGTTATTATATTTTACTTAGCCCTCTTTTGGTTATCTTTTCTTTCAAGAAAAAAAAATGCACATAATACAACATACTTCTACGCAAGAAAAAGAGTTAATAGATGCCAAGTGTTTTGCAATTAGTATCTGCCTGATGCATTGTAGATCTGAATCGTACTGTAATAACCAAGAATTGTAATATGTTTTGCTAAATAGAATTTTGCTCCTAAGAATCATAATGGGGAAACTTTTACAAAAGTAGATGGTCGCTAAACACGGAAAAATTAAAAGTTATTTATGATTTGGTTATTCATATTTCAGAGACGCAAGTGCGATAAAAAAAATATATATATATATATACTTCAGGGGGTACCATGATACATTAGTAGATTGCCATAGTTTATTAAAAACGTTTCGCACACAATTCTCGGTGCATCATCAGTCTGTGAACAATAAAAGTAAATACATTATAAAAAGGAATTCACAAAATTACAAGGTGATTAAAAATTAATGGTTTAAAAAGAAAAGCAGAAGTTAAAAGTTAAAAAAAAAAAATACGTTAAAACACTGTAAAAAGAGAAAGAGAGAACTGAGACACCAACCATCCAAGGCAAAAGACGAAGAAGGAATAGCAAAACCTGACGTCCCAAACAAAAAGTCAGTTATGCCAAATACAGAGGGGAAGCCGTGGTGTGATTGTTCAAAGAGGGAACTAGCCTTTTGATAAGTAATGACTCCAGAGTAGTTAGATGATCTGGGTCCTTTGTATATCCAATAATAGAGAAGTGCTGTTTCAAGACCTCTATTTTGCATATAGTAGCATGATTTTTAATGTTAGAAAACTCTGGTTGCTTAATTCTCTGGCCTGTACGAAAACTGAAACCCATGTGGCTGCAATATCTCACTTGCAACAGCCTACGAGTAGATCCGATGTAAGAGCCCGGACATCCAGGGCATGTGAATTTGTATACAACATTAGATCTCATGAAGGATTGCAAGCGATCTTTACAGCTGAAAAATGAACCTATCCTGCATGGATTATTAGAAATAAGTTTTTAACTGAAGACAGGGAATTTCTTGTTCAATGATCTGTTTTAGTCTACGTGAGAATTTTGTATCAAACACAAAAGGGATGGAAGCAAAGAACAGTTTCTTAGGAACATCAAAGTTGGGCAACGGTGGCTGGAGAAATTTGGTTAAAAGTTTATTGATAACTCTAAGTACTACGTCTTTGGGATAGGAATTTTTCTGAAAAAAACCTAATAAAAATTCTATTTCATTATGGAAAGTTGGCCAGTTAGACGAATATTTTAATGCTCTATGGACAAGAGTGTAAATGGTGTTTAATTTGAAGGTTCTTTGGCATGAACTATAATAGTTGTTAGCTAAACCTGTATAGGTCTTTTGTCTATAGACAGCTGTGGTGAACTCAGAATTACTTCTTGTAATATTGATATCAAGAAATGGCAAACTGTCTCTGTTCTCCACCTCCATCGTAAATTGAATATTTGGGTGTTGCTGATTAATATATTCCAGAAACTGTGTGCTTTTCCAAGGGTACTTAAAAAGAGCAAAAGTGTCGTCTACATATCTCCTGTAGTATGCTGGTTTAAAGGAAGACTCACATTGATTTAAAAATTTTGTTTCTAAGTCACACATAAAAAAGTTTGCAAAATGGGGCCCAGAGGGGATCCCATAGCAACTCCATCGACCTGCGAATAGAGTTCCTGGTTAAAAACAAACATGGAGTCTTGCACAGCAAGTTCCAGAAATTGTTTAAAAATAGCCCTATTAAAACCGTAAAACAGAGTATCATTGCTGATAAAAAATCTTGTTTAAAATAATATCAATTGTTTCATTTAATGGTACATTAGTGAAAAGTGATTCAACATCGTAACTGACCATAAAATAGTCACCATCCTGGTTGATAATTTGTTGTTGAAAGTCGTACCCGTTTTTAATGTATATTCATTAATACTACATTCAGAGAGTAAACCAGCTAAATACTTAGAGACCGAGAACGATGGGCTATTGTAGGCGGCCATAATAGGTCTAACAGGGGTATTTGGTTTATGTATTTTTGGTAGACCATATAAAATACTAAAGGAAGAACCCGTTACAAAAAGTTTTTGATAGGTAGCATCATCTATTATATTATCATTTTTTATTTTTCTTAGGAATCTATTAATTCTATCTTCTCGTTTATATATATCCAGAAAGTTAGGATCACCATGGGATTGGAATTTGGTAGTGTCAGTTAAAATATTTTCAATTTTGCCGATATAATCATTCTTATTCAGTATAACTACTCTTGCCTTTGTCAGGCTTGCAAATCACTATGTCATCTCGTTTTTTCAGGGCCAAGAGTATCTCCAAATCGTTTTTTCTAAAAAAATGGTGTCCAGGTTGTTCTTAAATTGGAATAAGTTTTATGTATCAGAGCAGACATTTTCTGTTGTAAGTTACCTGTATTCTTTACCACATCAAGTTTAATAAGTCTTTGAAACAGCACCTCAAATGGAAGGAAAAATCTGGCATAGTTCGGTCTAAAAGAAGGTAAACAAAAATCTAAACCAAACGAAAGTAAGAACTCCTCTCTCTTAGATAAAATGTAATTGGACATGTTAAAAATGCAGTAATTTCTTTGATAAAAATCAGGAATGACAACGCCAAGGTTTTGAAGTTTCTTCTGATGCCGTTCACATACAGACGAGATAAAATCATTGACAAATTTATAAAAGAGTCTTTGGTACAATAATCTATCCAAGAGCGATAAATCAGCAAACAGTGCTTTCTTATGTTGTTCGACTGTTGACGTAAGTCTTCGAATGGACGCATTCTTGGTGTCAATTTCATTCCTAAGTAAGGTCTTCAATGCTTCTTTGTAAAATTCGGTGTTGTAGAGGGAAGATCTATATAGCCTGAATCTAAAAAAAATTATTCCTTATCTTTCGTTCACTAATAATAAAAACTGGTCTTCCTTTCCCCTGCCTAGTCAAAGTTCCTCCAAGATTTCCTTAAAAGATTGTTTACAGCGAGTTAAGTTCTTTTTGTTTGCCTGTCACAAACAATTTCCAAAAACACCCAATGTAAACAAGAGAGGGTAACAGAAATAGTTGAATGAAAATAAAATAGAAAATATCTAGATAACTTAGAGTGGCAGGGAAAGGAAAGAAAATCGAATTACTGTTTCTCACTTCAGTTACACCGTCACTTGAACTCTGGCATGGACACATTCCTCTGGACACCAACGGTAGGACAGTAAGTCTCAATAAGATTTCCTGTAGGAGAGAGAGAGAGAGAGAGAGAGAGAGAGAGAGAGAGAGAGAGAGATTATCCAGTATAGGACCTTTGCAATTTGTTCATGGGTGTGATGCAAGTGAGAAGGAGTTCAGGCCTTTTGAGGATTTTATACGACATACCGTAGGCACAAATGTACTAAAAAAATGTGCTTAGAAATTCCATTCCAATGCTACAAAAGTTATATTGCTGCAATGCCGTTTTGCAGTTCCAGACATAAGTGACACGGTGAAAAGCGGTGTAAAATGAACGTAGCCTTTACCATCGGCGTACTGATAATGTTGAGTAACGCGGAATCAAGGAGCAAGAGTCTACTTTAAGGAGTTCATTGAGCATGAAAAATACGGCGACCCCATATAAAAATGGGAACCAGCTGGGAAGAAGATTGAGCATGAAAATGAAACACCACAGGCAGAAATTCTTTGTCCCCTTTGCTTCAGCGTTCTCACGGAAAATTTTGCCGCACTAAGCACACCCAGAAGGTGGCAATCTTCATCTATGAAGATGACGTCTCCATAGACTACCTCCAGCAATCTGGCAACATTAATTGACAAAAACACAACCAGCGCTTTAATGGGTTAAAAAACTAAATGCAGGAATTAGACCTTAAAATCATTACTAACAAAACCAAGGCAGTGGCTATTAGACACACTCGTCTTCCCAATAATCTCTATCTTGGGAGAAGCCATGAAATGGATAAATAATTTTGTTTACCAGGAAGTTATTCTAAAGTAATATGCTCCACCGGAAAAAATGAAATCCATCACCTCAAGTGTTGCTTAAATACCATGAGAAGAATCACTTCACTTCACCAATAAGCATCAAGTCATCTACTGAGAATGTTTTGCATTCAAACAATCCGATCTTGAGTGGAATGGCCAATACCGGGAGTGTGTGTGCAGGCAGAGAAACAATTAATTAAACAGACTTAGTCTTGCGAAAAGAACTCCGAAGAAGAGATGAGAACGGCATAAAAGAATTGGCCTTTTGTCAGTCGTAATAAAACGAAAAAAAGAGAGACAAACCTTCCTTTTTAAGATGCAAGAGAAAAGAATAAGAGAAAACTGGGCACTAAATGAATTTCTCACCCGAGATCTCTCAGGTTCTGAGGGATGATATCAAATTTTCTTTCGCTCTGTAGGAATGCCACATTTATTTAGACCTTGGATTTTTCCATGGTTTTTCACACTCCTGAGCTGGAATTTTCTTACTTCAGGGTGCAATCAGGTAAACGTTCGTCTTTTTAGATCATTTTAAGCCGTTAAGCTTATGTCTGTCTGCCAGCTATATACGAAGATATTTCTTATAATCTTCGGTTTTTTTGGAGGATGGACATGACAAAATATTCAGCAGTCGGATAAAAAAATGCAAAAGAGTGACATGAAATTACCAGTAATTGTCACATGGAAAGATAATTCAAAATGGATCATATTGTTTATATTGAATTA
>NC_087210.1:9746701-9763768 GCF_015104395.2 Macrobrachium nipponense | reverse complement strand
CACATAATGATGCTGACCGCATTAAAATATAATTCTATGTTGTATGAAGAAAAACAATTAGAATTTTCTGCTTTACAGACTAACACTATTTCTCATTTTCTGGAATTACGAAGACATTACCCAACCACTTTTGTTATCAATATCAATAAATTATTATTTTAGAAAACATTTCTTTCACCGAGATATGAACATCGGCCAGCTATTAGCAAATATCAGCCCTGATGAGAAGAGAATAATAAGAAGAATTGAAAAGACCATATATAAAATCAATTCCACTGATGCTGGCCATCATCTTTAACAAAACATATTATTATTATTATTATTATTATTATTATTATTATTATTATTATTATTATTACTATTATTATTGGCATCCATGTCACTATTATTATGAGTATTTTAGATTAGCCGTTAACTTCCTTATTACGAAGTCAGTATAAAACTGAACGAAAAGGTGTTTAAGTATCTTTTTTTTCTTTGAGTGAGAGTAAATAAAAGCACTACTATAATCGAAGTGAAAATATAAGTACCATGCCAGCTTTATTTTAACAGTAGATACAAAGAGTAATTGAAGAGCGTAACGAATAAATATGAAAACAGATTAGTTTAGTGGGAGGAAAAAAAAAAGTGTGATGGCTTTGTAATATCTTTCATGAAGAATAACAAACTGTTTAAATGAATGGAATGCCCAACTCCTTAATCGGTCTAATCAAGAGAACTCTGATAACTTTGCAAATTGATCATTCAAATTCACTCGCATACCACCAATTCAATTCGCTTGAGATAATGAGTGATAGAATGTTAAAAAGTAACTTTTCCTCTTGTTTGGAGATTTTTGTCAAGTATTCCGTGAGTTCATCCGTGATTTGTTAATAATTTTTTGTTAATGGTAAATTGAAGGCAACTGTAACAAGGGCCGATTATTGAAATAATGCAATCCCCGTGAACGTGCTCTCTCTCTCTCTCTCTCTCTCTCTCTCTCTCTCTCTCTCTCTCTCTCGTCTCTCTCTCTTCTCTCTCTCTCATGTAAATCTTATTTTTGTTAAATATCATAGGGGTTGATATGAGTGGCCATAGGTGACTAGCCTTGAAGGGGTTTAACAATTACTGAAAGGCCGGCGACAGATAAACAAAACTGACTGGATGACGATGCATTTAGAATTTATACACACACACACACACACACACATATATATATATATATTATATATATATATAGATATATATATATATAGATAATATATATATATATATATATATATATATAGATATATATTATATTTCCTATATGTGTGTGTCTGGATGACGATGCATTACAAATTTTATATATATTATATATAGGTAGTATATACAAATAGACATTCCTCATGTTCCCTTATACTACCAGCATCAAACAACTGAGCGATTCGAACAAAACTCGAATACGCATATAAGACGAGACAAAATTTTGCAATTTTACATACAATACTTTAGAGGGCGTAATAAGGCTTGGTTTTCGCAAAATCATAACTAAAATAGATTATTTATGATGACAGTTAACAAAGGAACAATTCACATGTGTTGGCAAAATCGGGTGGTCAACTGTAACTTGGAAACAGACGTCCGGCAAATCTAGTGGGTTTCCATTTAGCTTTTGGTAAATATGCGCATGCGTATAAAATAACGTCAATCATCAGACAAAGTAAAACGACATTTATAGATGGAAGAGAAATATAAAAAGGCAGTATTGTCAAAAATTGATTAGTGGAGAAAAGCTAATATTCAAATTAATACTCTTTGCCAGACTCAGACTATTTTAAGAATTACTCTTTCAAATACAAATTTTTCTCACTATCACTCTATCCGCTTCCTCTCCTCTGTCCCGTGATTGACGGACGCTGAGGAAGACATTTCTCTTTCATCACGCCAAATAATAAACACCTGGCTGACACTTCAGAAAAAAAAAATAAAGGGAAGTGTTTATCATCACTGTCAAAAATCAACGAAGGTTGAGGACACGGGATTCTGGTGATGTATATGAAAGATTTGAAAACCGGTGGTTCAAGAAACTGACTCAATAATATTCAAATTTCTTAAATTCAGTAACCAAAAGTGATAATGTTCGTCCCAATGAATTAACTATTAATGATTAATTCACTCATAGGGCGATGCAAGGATGCTTTCCGAAAGCCCTCACTGGAATTGGAGTATAAGATTTAGCCCAAAAGGCCAAGCACTGGGACCTCTGAGGTCATTCAACGCTGAAAGCGAAATTGAGAGTAAAAAGGTTTTAAAGGCATAAAAGGAGGAATGGAATGAAATTAGAAAAATTAATGCCAAAGGCCAAGCACTCGAACCTATGAGGTCATTCAGTACTGAAACGGAAATTGGGGTTAGAAAGGCTAGAAATGTGTATCAGGAGGAAAACCTCGCAGTTGCACCATGAACCAAGTGTTAGGAGAGGGTGGATAACAAGATGGAAGAGAGATAATATGGATGGAGGTACAGTAAAAGAAATGAAAGGGGTTGGAACTAGGGTGAAAGGAACAAACCTCGCAGTTGCAATATGAGACCATTGTTAGGAGAGGATGGAAAGTAAGCTGGAAAAATAAAGTATGAACGGAGGTACAATAAAAGGGATGACAAGGGTTGCAGCCAGGGGCCGAAGGGACCCTACAAAGATCCTTAAGAAATGACTACAGTGCACCAAGTGAGGTGAACTGACGGTACTAACCCCCTACGAGGGAAAGACCTCGCGATTGTTATTACTAAGATATACTAATTCCAAAGAACCAAAACAAAATTCCATGCGGAGGATAATGTATTCTTTCTGTCAAACCTTTCGCCCAAAAGGTAGAAGGCTCCAGTTTTTCAAATCAGCTCTTAAACAGTTTCCGCTCTACCTGCCATTGGTGAGTGATTGTATTCTTGAATCTCGAAGAGATTATAAAAAAATAGTGACTTCGTAACGGGATGAAACCCATTACATTTTCTTTTCCTCACACTGTAAAATAATGAATTGCTGTTTTGCAATCGTGCAGGTAGGTAGATCTGTCCACTGAATGCTAAATTGCCTTTGCCTATTTAGGATTTTACAAATCTGTACTTATTCATAATGGGTTGCAAACTTTCAACTTCGCCCCTAAGTGAAGAGAAAGGAAAGAAAGATAAACCGAAAGCTCTAATTGCCACTGGGCGTATTTCGAAAGCATATTACATTTCCAGTTCCAGTCACGAGCATCATGAACCTCAATTAATTCAAAATTATGCAGGTTTGTATCATCTATTAACTTTTCATTTTCATAGATCTCACAACTCTGTAATCGTTACAAGTATTACTAATGGTTAAACAAACAATTCAATATACGCCATAGGATCCATTTTGAAATAGCTTTCCAGGTGACAATTTCAGCTATGTGCCATGTTGCTCTTGATTTTTTTTCATTCGAGTGCTAAGTCCTTTGTTATGTCCCTCCTCCAAAGAAAACGAAGATTATAAGAAGTATCTTCGTATATAGCTGGCAAACAGACACAAGCTTAACGACTTAAAATGATCTAAAAAGACGAACGTTTACCTGATTGTACCCTGAAGTAAGAAAATTCCAGCTCAGGAGTGTGAAAAACCATGGAGAAATCGAAGGTCTGAATCAATGTGACATTCCTACAGAGCGAAAGAGAATTTGATATCATCCCTCAGAACCTGAGAGATCTCGGGTGAGAAATTCATTTAGTGCCCAGTTTTCTCTTATTCTTTTCTCTTGCATCTTAAAAAGGAAGGTTTGTCTCTTTTTGTGTGTGTGTTTTATTACGACTGACAAAAGGCCAATTCTTTTATGCCGTTCTCATTTCTTCTTCGGAGTTCTTTTCGCAAGACTAAGTCTGTTTAATTAATTGTTTCTCTGCCTCCACACACACTCCCGGTATTGGCCATTCCACTCAAGATCGGATTGTTTGAATGCAAAACATTCTTAGTAGATGACTTGATGCTTATTGGTGAAGTGAAGTGATTCTTCTCATGGCATTTAAGCAACACTTGAGGTGATGTATTTCATTTTTTCCGGTAGAGCATATGACATTAGAATAACTAACTGGTAAACAAAATTATTTATCCATTTCATGGCTTCTCCCAAGACAGAGATTATTGGGAAGACGAGTGTGTCTAATAGCCACTGCCTTCGTTTTGTTAGTAATGATTTTAAGGTCTAATTCCTGCATTTAGTTTTTAACCCATTAAAGCGCTGGTTGTGTTTTTGTAAATGAATGTTGCCAGATTGCTGGAGGTAGTCTATGGAGACATCATCTTCATAGATGAAGATTTCCACCCTTCTGGGTGTGCTTAGTGCGGCAAAATTTTCCGTGAGAACGCTGAAGCGAAAGGGACAAAGAATTTCTGCCTCTGGTGTCTCATTTTCATGCTCAATCTTCTTCCCAGCTGGTTCCCATTTTTATATGGAGTCGCCGCATTTTTCATGCTCAATGAATTCCTTAAAAGTAGACTCTTGCTTCTTGATTCCGCGTTACTCAACATATCAGTATGCCGATGGTAAAGTCTACTTTCATTTTACTCCTCTGTCACTTATAACTTTTGTGGCATTGGAATGGAATTTCTAAGCACTTTTTTTTTAAGTACATTTGTGCCTACGGTATGTCGTATTGAATCCTCAAAATGCCTGAACTCCTTCCCACTTGCATCACCATGAACTAATTGCAAAGGCCCTATACTGGATAATCTCTCTCTCTCTCTCTCTCTCTCTCTCTCTCTCTCTCTCTCTCTCTCTCTCTCTCTCTCTCTCAAACAGGAAATCTTATTAAGACTTACTGTCCTACCGTTGGTGTCCAGAGGAATGTGTCCATGCCAGAGTTCAAGTGACGGTGTAACTGAAGTGAGAAACAGTAATTCGATTTTCTTTCCTTTCCCTGCCACTCTAAGTTATCTTGATATTTTTTGTTTTTTCTTCATTCAACTATTTCTGTTACCCTCTCTTGTTTACATTGGGTGTTCTTGGAAATTGTTTATGACAGGCAAACAAAACAACTTAACTCGCTGTAAACAATCTTTTAAGGAAATCTAGGAGGAACTTTGACTAGGCAGGGGAAAGGAAGACCAGTTTTTATTATTAGTGAACGAAAGGTAAGGAGTAATTTTTTTTGTGAAGATCGGTGTCACATAATACTTAAATATTCGTATAAAAGTTAAACTTTAGTTTGTGAGAGTTAAGTATCCCATTCGCTCCTTGTTTTTTAACGACAGTTTTTGACTATCCAAAAAACCTTGAATTTAGGACAAAATTACGGAACTAACGGAGGAAAGACTAAGTACCCAGTAATAGTGAACGAACACTTTCCTTCCATAAACAATGTGGAGGAAGGGTGGGGATATTTTTTTAAATAAAAATGAGCGCATACGAGCGCCTTTATCAACTGATTTTAAGGAAAGACATATTGCAAGAAAAACTATAAAGGACTAAATCACGAGTTAAAAATATACGCCTTATTAGTGCAATCTTTATGTTTTCTGGCAAACATTTCTCTAAAGGTAATTCTTGTTCGCCTTCCATTTGATATTCCGAGTTCCATTGTCCTGATGGCAGGAATATGAAGTGGGAGTTCTTAACTACACTTACTCTTATGTCAAGAAGGGGTTAGTGGGGGGCGCAGTACAATTAGGCGAAGTCAACAACCTTCTTGTCAATTCGTGGGCATTTTTATTCGGAGAGGAAATTCCAGCAGACAGTGCAAGAGGTCTGTCTTTACGTAGTCTCTTTCTGGCCACCTCATGCTGATGTGTTTTAGTCACCTCGGATTTTCCCCCGATTTTTTTATGCTTCTTTCTGATCCTTCTTTCTCTCATTTTATTTTTTTTAGGTAGAATTGCTTTAGGATGAGAAAGGTGCGTTTTACACAGGTTGAGATTTTTTTTCGGAAAACGAGAGAACGGGATAAGGTTATGACTAGTACATTTAATGAAAGATTTTTATAACCGTTCTTCTTGATAAAGTGCTAATTACACCTTCAATATAAGCTACAATGTATTAAGAGTTATAGTAACAGAGGTGACAACGATTAGGAAGCCTTATATTTCATAGTGAGTCTCTATAAATGTACAAACGACAGCCTATTATTAAAATCATGTGCATTACACGGATTATAACGTAAAATTCTGAGTAGTAAATCTGAGAATGCGGTCGACACTTGGTAAAAGCATTGTAAGTAAAAGTAAAAAGGACGTTATTAAATTCAACCTGACATGCAGAGAAACCCGAACTTCTCCGAATCCCAGATAATCTAACAATATTCATTTCCCTTCATCCAGTTTTGTCAAACAGCCCTACCAGTAACTGAACACTTGTTTGTAAACAGTTTGTCATCAAAGCTGCCAAAAATGACGTTATATTTTTGTTAGATGTGCCTACCTGGTAGCAAGATTATATGTACACTAATGAAAGCACTTTAAGGAATGAAAGTTCAAGCATTCAATGGTTAGCTATCACATGACAACTTTCTTTTGGGAGGATTGGTGATGGCTGAAATCATAGCTGTTGTAGATATCACAAAAATGAAATATTGATATTTATGACTGAGTTCTTTAGCTGGAAAAAGTTCCCAGTGAGGTTTTCTGCCAATTTTTATCATAACCTTGCTATTGATTTGTGAAAATCTTTGTTCATGTTTCTGCGATTGTTCAGCGGATACCTCAAAATTTTACTAAGGAAAAACTATTAACAGAAGACATATTATTGAGCAAATACTAAATTTGTAGTTTTTCATAAGTATTCGGATTCATTATCAAATTAAATTTGAAACGCAAACACACTTCAGAACACCTCTCGTATTCTACACTATTCCTACATAATGACAAATATCCCTTAATTTAGACAAAAAATTACCGGAGATAAAGAAAAATAATATATGGGATAATCCTTGTAATAAATATACGTCAATCTTTCGTCAAAATCCTGAGAAAAACAAAAACAACAATAAAAAGCATGAAAGATTATTGTTCACACTAATTACAGCCAGCAGTATCGAATGCTAGTTTCAAAAGCAGTAATGAAGCGTAGAAAGCAATTATTCACACGTCAATTGTAACCTTTAATGCGTTTGTTTCCCTCGGCAATTACTTAAACATAAACACACGCGCGCGCGTGCACACACACGCATATAGATACACACGCACACACACACACACACATATATATACATACATTTTTATCGCACTTGCGTCTCTGAAATATGAATAACCAAATCATAAATAACTTTTAATTTTTCCGTGTTTAGCGACCATCTACTTTTGTAGAAGTTTCCCCATTATGATTCTTAGGAACAAAATTCTATTTAGCAAAACATATTACAATTCTTGGTTATTACAGTACGATTCAGATCTACAATGCATCAGGCAGATACTAATTACAAAAACACTTGGCATCTATTAACTCCTTTTCTTGCGTAGAAGTATGTTGTATAATGCGCATTTTTTTTTCTTGAAAGAAAAGATAACCAAAAGAGGGCTAAGTAAAATATAATAACCGCTTAAACGTTTTTAAGTGATGTATTGAAATGTAAACAATTGATAGAGATTTACCGCAATACCAGTGACGACAAACACACGATCGCTTTCCATGATACGAATAAAGGTATCTTTCTAAAATGAGAACCATGGTATTTATATTTAGTTTTGCCATTTATAATTTCTTATTCCGGCTTCAGTGAAGCAAGAAAGGATCTCAATTTTTATTATCAGCTGGCTTAGTTCAACAATTATACATAACCGTTACATGTAAATATAACTCATAAAATGTTGAATGCCTAAAGCACTGGCTAGTGGAATGAAGCCTTGCAAGTCCCACGATTACTTATTTCTACATTTTCTTCAAGTAAGGCAAACTAGAAAATGTTGATAAGAAGATCACGTTCAGAAATTTCTGTAACTATCACTTATTGTCTCTGTGCCCACAAGCCCGCTTTTCCCAAGAGCGCCCAACAAGGCAAGTTTATCATCATACCCGCTGGCGCTGACGTCAGACAAATCGCAATGTGCCATCGAAGTCTAACAGTGGTAAAAGCACCATTTATAAATGGTACAGTTTATTTATGGCATTGACAGACAGACAGACAGACAGACAGACAGAGAGAATCTGTTGAACAATCCATGCCTGGTAAGGCTGAGTTGCTTTACCGCTCTTATATGATTTTATGTATTTATCTTTATATTTATTTTTGTTGGCATTTCTCCCTTTCTTAAAACTCAGCCATGACTTCCTAAATTAGTCTCACCATCAGGTATTTAATTTAATCTCCAAGGGCAATATAGTTATGTATAATGTGTGCTTGTATCAGAACCATGCCTAAATCACTCCCTCGCCTCGTGAGGTTCTAAGATTGAATATCTCATGAGTTAGGTCGAAACGACTATTTTTTTCTTAAGAAAAATAAGAAAAACGCACAAATATTTTGCTTGTGTATATACAGCACATAATTTAAATAGTAAACTTTATATCTGAAGTAATAATACTTGCAAAGAAGGTATCAAGCAATGATTATACAATAAATAATCAACTTTGATAGGTCCAGTGGTATTAAGATTACTTATTTATGCTTGTATGTCTATTTCAGGAGGTCGTTTGTCACATAGCAAAACGCTGTTTTGGGGGCGTGATTTTTCAAAGGCCGGTTGCCTTATAAAACAATGCCCCTTTGAAGCTGTTTGATAAACTATTTGCTCAGCAGTATTTCAATAATGTCAGATGGGAATGCGATGTTATTTGTACCAGCGCTTCTGTAACAGTCACTCATCGCTTTTAAGGGACTGCTTCTTTCATTACTTCCAAAGCGTCCATATTACATAAATTTTCAAATATCTGTTATTTTGCATTTCTCAATAGTCTCTTCTTATTCTATGTATTCTACGCACATCTCCGTCTATTTCCCTTTTCATATCCAGCATGCACAGTTCATTTCCTTCTTTCTTTCTCTATTCATTTTGACTTAATCATTTGTTATCCTACAGTGATCTATCACGTTTACTCCAGTTACCGATGTAAAATGTGTCACTTCATATTTGTACCATTCATAATGTTATCTATTTCCTTATTTTCCTGAGTTGCTTTCACCTCCAAATCCTTTCTCGTTCTAAACATTGCTTCCATGTTTGCCATTATATGAACGTTTCGAATAATGTTGCCAATCTTTCCAACTTCCCGCCACTACTGACACCCACCAATGCGACTTAATAGAGAAAACTTATACTTTCAATGAAGTTAACTAGATTATAATTTACGTAGCTCAATGAACATGTATATCGGCTTAACTGAATGTCGAAATTCCTTTCAAGTAAGTAAGATCACTGAAAAACTAAACATTCCACATAAAAAGTGAAAACCTAATTGTGGTGTTAATATTTGTATCAAGTACCATTAATTTTAACAGTCTGTGAAAAATAGCTTTTATATCTGCTGCGCATCAAGTTCCAAAAATATGCAGATTATTCTCATCAAAGAGAGTTAATGTATATTCTAATACAAGAAATAAAATGCAGCTGCATCTTGCTCTGTATGAACAAATGCGTGTGAGCTCTAAATATTTTTTCTCAAAAACGTTACTAAACCAGCAATGACTGGTGTACGGCTTTTAAACTTATTCCTGCAGTTAGGTTGATGAGTAAACATTCAAATAGAATGATAGTTTCTGTTCATCTAACCAACATGTTTCGTAATGAAAAACAGATTACACGGCATCTATTCTTGGTTTATGGACACAGAACGCCGCATATTGCTGTTCAGTTATCTTTTTCTGGTTTCCAAACAAAGTCGCAGAATATAAATACTAATTAATTTGATAACATCGAACTATTAATCAAGATATAAAGTTAATGTATGTGCATTTCACCTCAGTCATCCTCAAAGTATAAGAAAAAATTTTAGTACGATAAAGTCAGTACTTTATATCAGTAAATTCTTTCTTATAATTATCGGATGATCAAATTGGCAGATAGTGCTTCAATCGATGGGATTAACTGGGTGCTGAGAAGTGACAATAGAAACCAGAAATGTTCATATAAATGGTGGCTGAAATATAAGGCACGAGATCTAGTTTAATCGTATCCAGCGCTTTCCGAAATATAGTAGAAAATTAAAAACCAAAACCTGGAGAGAAAGTCGACATCACAAAAGCTAAAAGGGAAAGCATTCATACAGGGCTTGGCTAGAAACTCCCCCAACTTCACTCCCAGACTTCCTGCACTATCCCTAACCCCCCCCCCCTCTCTCTCTCTCTCTCTCTCCTCTCTCTCTATCTCTCTCCAAACTGAGACTTTCCTTTAATACAAGAGCTTAGTCTCCAAACCGCTTGCCCAGCATCCCAGTTCCTACCTCGATTTTCCAAGGAAGTCGACTGTGCAAAAAGTTCTGGATGAAATACCCCTCTTTATTTACCATAAATCACAGACACTTCGGAACGACACCGAGAAGGAGGACGAATTCTCAGGCAGGCCTGTGGATCAAGATACATTGGAATGCTAGGTGTTTCTGCCTCCTGATCGTGAAGCAATGCTTCTTTGTTTTAAGTTTCCCGAGGTAATAAATTCTTGGCATATTTATGTTGAAAACAAGCGTTTTTTAACCATTATCGCCTTCATCATCGATAAACCCCACATATAAGACCCGAAGTACTACTGGCGTAATTCAACCTTGAGAATAGAGATAATTAAATTTTTCTGCTTCGGCAAATAAAACATCTTGTTCACCCTGTAGTTCTCTCAACCTCACGCCTTATAAAACAAACACAAGTGTGAAACAAAAGAAACAAGAGCAGAAATGTTAACATTCAATCCAACACAATATTTTTACATAAGCACCTGACATTAATAAGTTCTTTTAAGTAAATGTAAGAACTTGAATTAGTCGTGGGTGTCTGTGTTGTTTAATGATGGAAAGAAAAACACTGAACATTATATATGGGAGGCACTATATCTATCCATTGCTAAGGTTTTAGTAAGTTCCGGTGATAGTCTCTGCAATAAAAGGAACTAACTGTCACCTCACAAAAAAAAAAAAAAAAAAAAAAAAAAAAAAAAAAAAAAAAAAAGACGGAGTAAAAGATTATTCCGTATAGAAACAAGCAGATCATCTAAAATCTGCTTTGGTGATTATGAATAGTTGTATAACGCTCTTACTGGTAGAACTGTAAAGGCGACCATATGTTTTTGCTTTCCAGTCAAGGGACACCAGCCAATAGTATTAGGCGTCCCAGTCTTGCCAAGGTCCGCTCGCTCCGAGACGTAACCTTCTTAAAGGCATCGTAATCTGATTTGGTCTCGACGGAGAACGTCACATGTTGCGCCATATTGGAAAAGGGAATAGAGATACGGTCACCTGAAAATGTTCCTAGGAAATTACTGAGTACTTGAGTGAGCCAAACAGCTAGGTTGTTCTGTGGAGATCCACATGTCGCAACAATTGGTCTCAAAGGGCATCCTGGTTTATGTATTTTGGGTACTCCATAAAAATAAGGCACAGTTGGGGATTTGGAGGATATCTTAGTAAGGATTAGTTCTTTATGTGCGGTAACGGGGAGGGTGTTGGCAATTGTTGCGACATGTGGATCTCCACAGAACAACCTAGCTGTTTGGCTCACTCAAGTACTCAGTAATTTCCTAGGAACATTTTCAGGTGCTCACCTTCAACACTCACATCAATTCATCCAGCGCGTTAGGGAGTTAGGTAGTGTTGACGGCAATATGGCCAGCCTTGATGTTACGGCTTTGTTTACAAATGTCCCCTTAGACCATGTACTAACTAATCTAAAAGAAGAACATGATCTTGGCAACATTAGTTTTCCTATTCCAGTAGACCAATTCTTTGCACTTATTAAATTATGCGTAACCTCAACAGTGTTCCAATTCAATAACCAAGGATTTGCCCAAAGGAAGTGGTAGCTATGGGTTCCCCCTTGTCCCCCGTACTTGCAAATCTATGTATGGAGTTTGTTGAAAGGGAAATCTTAAACAGGTGTGATGATACATTAAAACCATTGCTCTGGGTTAGGTATGTAGACGACATATTCGTTGTCATCCGAAGAAACGATCAGAACTTAAACAGATTATTAGAAATAGCCAACAGTATTCTCCCCTCCATAAAATTCACAATAGAGAGAGAAGTAGATTATAAGCTACCTTTTTTGGACGTACTAGTCATTAGAGATCACAATAATTATAAATTTCAATTCTCATTGTATCGCAAAACAACCAACTCAGAAAGTTACATACATTTTTATTCATTCCATGCCAATAACATTAAGAGCAATGTAGTAATGAACTTTACCCTACGTGCTTTTAAAATATGCGACCCGGAGTTTGTCGATGGAGAAATTCAGCACATACGGTCAACTTTCAGGGGACTAAGATACCCCGATCATTTTATTGACAAAGCCATTTCACGAGCAAAGAAAGCATTTTATCGTCCTGTTAACAACACCAAGGAAAAACCCAACAGATTCTATTACCCCTCCCATTTAATCCCACCCAACCTCGACAAATTATTGTAAGTTACGTTAACAGTAGCCAGAAGATACCAAAAATAGTTTTTAAATACCCCAACACCATTAGCCATAAACTAATTAGAAATAACAATAACGATAAAAATACTATCATTCCGGGAGTTTACGAAATCCCCTGTCATGACTGCAGGGAAAAATATTTTGGTGAAAGTGGAAGAGGATTACCGACCCGATTAAGGGAACACAAACGAGCATATGCACTTCATGCACAGAACAATGCAATAGTCTCCCATGCTTTTAAGAACAACCATAGACCGAATTGGGATGGATCCAACATAATTTTTAAAAATAACAATGTCCAAACTAGAAGACTAGTGGAAGGCGCCGCCATAAACTTAGGAGAAGCTTTTTACGGTAACAAGTCGTTCGTTGGGGAAGACCCATTAGTCAATTTTTGCATTCTTAAAAACTTTGTTAAAAATTTAATCTTAAGACAAATGCTGTTTTTTCTCCGCCTGATGCTGCCCCCTCTTCTCGCTTGCTCTCCGCATCGCCAAGGGAACACCGTGCAGCATCATCACAGCCCACAAGACGTTCCAGCAGAATAACCAGCAGGAATTCGAACAACAACGGAATCACCTAGTTTGGCTGTTGAGCGCTTCCTTCATTTGCGTTCGTCTTGGTGGAATAATTGTCCTATTCAGAAGTTTACTTCGACAGATTTTTAAATGTATAATGTTCACTTGGCTGAGGATGAACCTGGTGCAGGGTTCGAAAGATCTTATTATTAAACACTTTATATACTTCACATGCGATATTATTGTGGACCTGCAATCATTGTTATCATTTTCGACACTGAAAATTGTGCCCACCAATAATAATAATAATAATAAATCTGGAAAATTTGCCAAACAGACATCAGCATTTAATAAAAGTTTAATATTCACACACAAAAAATAATAGAAGGATAAACAAGTGATTACTGATAAAAAGTAAAGAGTAAAAAAAAAAAAAAAAAAAAAAAAAGTTGCCGTACATGAAATAAACCGAAGCTTAATAACTGCTGAATTCGAAAATATGGAGAAAAACAAAATTAAAAGGTTAGTAGGTAATGGAAAAATGTAAACGAGCTTCCACTTTAAATAACATTCTTAAATTCATCGCCAAAAACGAAATATGAGAACACAGGAATTGTGAATGTTTTGCAATTCAACACCCATTCCAGAGGTAATTAGTTTTGAAGCACAGAATCCATCCTCATAGCTTCGTTAGGGAACAGAGCTGCATCTAAGAAGACGTAAGGTCTTTAGAATCTGAAAGTGGTAGGAAGCGCACATTTGGCAGTTGTGGTCAAAGATGGTAAGTTCACCAAAGAAAACACTTTTTAAGGAACAGAAAATATTACTGAACTAGGTAACGAGAGAAAGATAGAGAGACCTTACCTTACAGACCTTACATCTTGCTCGGGTTGCCCCAGGTCCCTCAGTGTGAGGCACCTCTAATGTCTACCAGAGAGTTGCTAGTACATCTTCTGGTATATTTTGCATCTTCCAATTTTGGATGGTCTGGGATGCAGCTTAGATATTTGTCGAGCTTATTCTTAAACACATCTACGCTCACTCCTGATATATTCCTCAGATGAGCTGGCAACGCATTGAATAGACGTTGCATTATCGATGCTGGTGCGTAGTGGATTAATGTCCTGTGTGCTTTCCTTATTTTTCCTGGTATAGTTTTGGGTACTATTAATCTACCTCTGCTTGCTCTTTCTGATATTTTTAGCTCCATGATGTTTTCGGCTATTCCTTCTTTCTGATTCCATGCCTGAATTATCATGTAGCGTTCTTCTTCTTCCTTTCTAGACTATATAAATTTTAAGGATTGTAGTCTTTTCCCAGTAGGTCAAGGTCCTTAACTTCTTCTATTCTAGCTGTAAAGGACTTTGTCACTCTCTATTTGTGCAATATCCTTTTGATAGTGTGGGTACCATATCATATTGCAATATTCAAGTGGACACAACATATGTTTTATAAAAGCATAATCATGTGTTCAGCTTGTTTTTCTTGTTTTGAAGTGCCGTAACAACATTCCTATTTTTGCTTGATTACATTTTGCCAATAGAATTTGATATTTGATCATGCATTAATCACGTTGCCTATTCTATCATCACCACCAAGGGTCTTGAAACTGCTTCCTTATTTGTGATTGCCTCATTATTAGGTTCCCTATATACATATAGCTTTCTTTCTCTGTCTCCATAATTTATTGATTCAAATTTATCAGAGTTAAATACCATCCTATTTACCTCTGCCCAATCATATACTTTGTTAAGGTCTCTTTGTAGCGCGTTTCCATCCTCATCACAAGTAATTTCTCTACTTATTCTTGTGTCATCGGCGAAACTACTCATTACCGAGTCCTTAACATTACTGTCTATGTCTACAATCATAATAACAAACAATAATGCAGTTAACACCGTACCTTGTGGCACACCGGATATTACCTTAGCTTCATCCGATTTCTCATCGTTTGCAATAACTATCTGTTTTCTGTTGTGTAAAAATTCTTTTAACCATCTTCCTACTTTATCCACTATATTATGTTTTCTCATTTTCTTCGCTAATATATTATGGTCTACCTTGTCAAAAGCTTTAGCAAAGTCTAGATAAACCACATCTGTTTCATTTCTGCTTTTCATATTTTTGTATATGTTCTCACTGTGGACTAACAGTTGGGTTTGTGTACTTTTTCCGGGTACGAAACCAAATTATTTTTTATTAAATGTTTCATAATATTTTTCTTCATTACCCTTTCATACACTTTCATAATATGTGATGTTATACTCACAGGACTATAATTACTTGCCTCTAGTCTTGATCCACTTTTGAAAGTAGGGGCAATATATGCTAATCTGTGCTCATCATAAATCTTGCCTGTATCTACACTTTGTCTTAAAAATATTGGAAGTCACTTTGCGATAGAATGAACTACTTTCTTTAACAAAATAGTAGGGACACCATCAGGCCTGCAGCAGCTCCATTTTTAATTTCATTAATAGCCTGCACAATATCAGCTTCATTAATATCTATGTCAGCTAAATATATATTCACTATTTTCGTCCCTTACTTCTATATCATTATCTTCATTATCAATTCTAGGGGTGAATTCTCTCTTATATCGTTCTGCCAATATGTTGCATATTTCCTTTTTTTCATTTGTTAATCTCCCTTCAATTCTTAGAGGGCATATTTCTATTCTTCTTTTATTCATCTTTTTTGCATACGAGTATAATTGTTTGGGGTTTTGCTTGATATTTACTAGAGTTTTTTATTCCTAGTCCCGTTTTTCATTTTCTTTTGATTGTATAATCTTTTGTTCTGCATTTTCTATCTTGCTTTTTAGTTTGATCACTTTCCATGCATTTTTTTCTTTTGCAAGACCTTTTTCCACTTTCTGATTTTCTGGAACAAGATCCTTCTGTCTCTTGGTATGCATGACTGATGTTTACAATTCTTCTTCGGTATATATTTATCCACTATTTTCTCTAATATTTTATATAATATTTCCGTCTTTACCCTTATGTCATCACTTACGAAAATGTTATCCCAATCTTTGTTTAATTCTTCATTTATTTCTGACCATTTTATATTTTTACTGTAGAAGTTGTATTTTCTATTTCCTTACCACTTTTTCATTTCTTGCTTATCTCTGTTTTCACTTGCTTTGGAATGGACTGTTAATTCTATGACATTATGGTCTGAAACACTTGCATTATAAACTATTATTTCTTTAACGTAATTCACCTCGTTCACAAATATTAGGTCTAAAGTATTTTCCTTTCTTGTTGGCAGGTGATTTATTCGTTGAATGTTGTATTCTAGTAGCATATCTAATAGCATTTCGAATTGCCTCTTATCTTCTGCACTGGCACTACTTACTCTCTTTTTTATATGTATAACGTACAACCATAATCTCCTATTCGTTCTTTCCAGTCTACGAAAGGAAAGTTAAAGTCTCCGGATAGGAGAATAGTCCAGTCCTTGTGATTTCTACATATATCATCCAATTTTTCTATTATTATGTCAAACTCTTTAGAGAGAGAGAGAGAGAGAGAGAGAGAGAGAGAGAGAGAGAGAGAGAGAGAGAGAGAGAGAGAGAGACGGTATGCCAAAAATGAAAATCTTATGAATACCACGAAATATTTTTTGCAATACAATGGTAACAACTTTGGTTTCCATAAGATCAGTATGGCGATTCCATGCTGATGAAGTAAAATGTTTTTAATTATGCAAATATAAAGGAAACTATTAACAGGGTAGCTGTTTCTTTTCTTTGCCAGTTCAAAAGTTTTTACATTAATAACCAATTTTTCAAATAAAATAAACTGCAGTGAAAAGTTAACAAATAAACTGTGACGTTTTTTCATGCAGAGTTTACCTTTTAAAAGGATCTTTAAATATAATCATTAAAATGATTATAGAATAAAAATCATAAGTTTTAGAAGTTATTATATAAGTATCCTTGAATTCTTAGATATCACTCACGAACAAGTACAAAGACACGTACGCACAAACACTAGTACACACACACATAAAT
>NC_087210.1:9736701-9741701 GCF_015104395.2 Macrobrachium nipponense | reverse complement strand
AATTACGGATGATAAAATTTATATAGTTACCAAGTTCTACGGGTTAGAACCATCCCCGATTTAAGGAAGTTCCTTCATACACACCCAAAATTGGTGCCCTTTGGTGCTAGTGATGTCTTAACCCCTACCAGGCTTTTTTCTAGATCTCAGGCATATGTATACCTAGTTTGGTCAAAATGGTCAATGCATTTCAGAGTTATGTTAGCGCATACATACATGAATACATACATACATACATAAATATCATCAACTACTATGAAAAAAACAAAGGAAGGCAACCCAGGTAATAATTTTGAGGACACGATAACTTCTGAAAGTTTTAAGAAGAATTTCTCTCTCTCTCTCTCTCTCTCTCTCTCTCTCTCTCTCTCTCTCTCTCTCTCTCTCTCTCCAATATGTATTTGATAACCGCAAATAACGCGAAATATTTCTAATATGATTTTTTATTATCAGACTACTTAACATCCCATTTAGTTATAGGATGATTACAATTCTGCGTAAAAAAAAAAATGCAGCAATGACCGAAGCACCAATTCTCTCAGAATGAATCAACCTCAAAAATTATTTCAGTTTTTTCAAGAATAGAATTAGGAACACTTTCGATTTACTAACACTGAAAAACGTAAACACATATGGTGTTTTCAAGAAGAATAAAATTAAAGACGTAGACCTACAAGTTATCGTGTATTTACAAAATTTTTCATGAACTAGACATAAATACCCAATAATTTACAATTACTACAACGGAAAGCTGACGTTTTAATTTTCATTCCATAAGATGATATGATCAATTAAAGGAGAGAATAACATGTTCAAAACGTGGCGCTATGTTAATATTTTATTAGTTTACAGCGTGACACAGTAATTCAAACAAGATATGAAAATACCTTTTCATTATTAGCCAATATTAATACAAACAGTCTGTAACCCTATCAAACTAAAATTCTAATATTTCTATGTCAAGGAGGATAACAATACAACTCCAGTCTCAGGAGTTATGGCCGTTGCTTTTGCACACAGAGCAATACAACCGTACTCTTTATTGCTATCGATGTCATAAAAATTCTTAATATTTGGTGCAATCCTGCATATTCTTTACCCACACCTCATCCATGGCTAATTATATGGTTTCATATAATATGGATTTTTTAAATGGAAATTACAGGATTTGGAAAAAATAGAAATTCAATGAAAATAATGTGTTCTTCAGAAATAAAAACAGAAAGTATTGTTCTTATTTTTTTAATCGGTATACATCTAAGCTAATCTTTATATAATTCCTTACTTATGTGATGGTTCCTGTTCTTACCCAAGCGTACAAGGAAATCTTCGTGCCATTTAAACGTTTGGTTAAATCAGTTAAATGGTTAGAAATTTAGGGACGCGGAAATTTGGAGTAATTATGTTTCCGTTCCAACAGTCATTTTCATGCCTTTCATTTTCACTAGTTAAGAGCGTATATGCCAAACCCCATGTAACAAAATGGCATTAACTACATTAACACATTATGTTACACAGGCAACATGTTACATTTTCCCCTTGGTATTACCTCTCTCAAATCAGTTACCCTATTACCTTGATGGTGTTATGTAGGCTTTACTCCTTTCCAACTCCTACTTACTATGCTACTTGCAGATATTCTACTTTAAATAGAAGTCAGATGCAGCATGTTCTCAATGTAAGTAACTATCTACTGTGCTACAGCAAAGCCAGGTCTGAGACATCACAAAAAAACTTCATGGATTTTTCCACTGTTTTAAAATAAATATTTAATAAAAAGACATTTCATTTTTAGACAGGGTAGTGAGGATTCCGCATAAACCAGAAAATTTCTCATAATCTTTGATCTTGTGGTACACGACCTATAAGGCCATTCAACGTTGAAACTGAAATGACAGTAAAAGGTTGGAAAGGTGTGTAACAGGAGGAAAACCCGCAGGTGCACGATGAATCAATTCTTAGGAAAGGTCGAAAGTAAGATGGATGAGACTATGAAAGGAGGTACAGTAAAAAGAAACGAAAGGGGAATTGCAGCTAGGACCGAGAAGCACGCTTGCAAACGAACCTTAAGTAATGCCCACAGTGCACGCATTAGGTGCAACCGGAGTCAGATCCAATCTTAAAATTAATTTCTGTTAAATTCATGACTATTACTCCACTCTTCTCAAAGTTACGGGCATCTACTTTAATATTCATACAAAGAGAAAAAAAGTTAAGGGAGAGAGAGAAAAAAACAAAAAAATTTCAAGTTGCCTTAAAAGAAGAGTACGAATATTATGAGTATGCTGATGCTGACGAAAAATAGGGTACTCCTGGAAAGGGAGTGTTTTCGTGGAAATGGCTCAGAAAAAAATGGTGATATGCTGTTATGGCGAATAAAGAACATCTTGTACTCTTTTCAGGAGTGAGAGGCTACGCTCTAATGGAAGATATTAAGGATACGTGAAAAGCCAACTATCAGATTAAAAATTATCACGTATTCTTTGGTACAGTTGTAAAAACAATGAGTGTATCTTTCTCAAGGAGACCATAAGGGAAAAACGCTTTTCTCTGAACCTTGATCTGGAGTATAATAAAAATATCACATGACGGAATAAACTATAACGAAACGCCAGCAGCATGACCTTTCAACTCCTTCTTTCCCTTTAAATCCAAATATCACTCACTTTCTACCCATTCAAAATGTATTAATTCAAAAATCGAACGTCTAATAACTATGTTGCAGGAATAAAATCCAATAATACTCTTATTGGGGAGTGATGCGTTAAGGAGGATATTACAAGGCTCTTCTCTCTATCTCTATCTCTCTCCTCGCTCTCTCTCTCTTCTCCATATGAACACACATGCGTCAAGAGAGTAAGGATTGGGTGTTCCCTTAGAGGGGAGACAAACAAAAAGTACGAAATTACAATCATAGTGAACTTCAGTACAATAAAAACCCCGTACTAAAACATTCCACGCAGAAAGCCCAGTGCTTAAAATTATTTCACCGTAAGTACAAAGAAACGATATAGTTAATCAGGCCACTCATGTATCCCGTGGAGTTTATAACGAAAGTACAAAGAAAGGGGAAAAAAATCTCTGAAACGAAAAAAAGAGCCACCCAAATTAGTTGTCTTAATAAATAATATGTATGCCAAAAAATAAACATATAGGTCTACCCCAACTTTCTATTTCTACCATCAGCATTCTTACTTTTCCGTATTCCCTAACAAACAGTTATTTACATCTGTTATACTGCTGTGAGAAACAATCCTTTACAGAAATATTCATTGGTTGGCAAAAATATCAATTACTCTTTTCGACAGTGCTAAACTGAAATACTAGAGTTAATTTATTCAGGATATTACGTTTATTACGGAGGACGAGAGAGAGAGAGGAGAGGATTGAGCGGCGAGACGAACGAGAGAGAGAGAGAGAGAGAATGTTACTTCCATTTGCTCCACAGGGGAATCTAAATGTACTTTATTGGCGATTCAAAACACATTGGCGTCTCATGAATTTGTCCTTCTTCTGGATTTGCCCAAATGACCCCCATTCTGGCAATCCATGACGTCATGGCGTTGTCGGTCACAGCTGGACGTTCTTTCGTGTATAGGAAGTTACTGAGGGTATTTTTTCTACTCGTTTGGGGTTCTCAATGCTCTAGAGGATGGCCGGAAATTTCTCATATGGCAATGGAATGGTTTAACGATTCTTATTCTCGATCTTAATATTTTTAATATCATTTCACTACAATAAAAGTGTCCATGGATAGCTTCAAAGCACCCCCAAACACACCTGATATTTGCGTAGTAAACACAACACACACCATATATATATATAATATACTAGCTGAACACCACGGCCCCCCCAAAAACTGACTGGAAAAACTGAATGACAAACACGGATAAATTAACTCTCTCTTCTCTCTCTCTCTCTCTCTCTCTCTCTCTCTCTCTTTCCATTTCCTGTTAAGAAGTTGCTTCAGTACGTTGCCCAACATTTTTGGACATTTTATATTCACCATTTCTAATCCCCAGTCCTATCGGGGCTGAACTTGGACTGAAAGGGGCCATTACATTGGGGAGTGCACTATTCATTACAGCAACCTCGAGAAACTATGCATTAGTAGTAAACAAGTCATTTCTACAAAATTATATATTTACCCATTCTCAAACACCTCCCTTTCCTATCGGGGCATGAAATTACTACAGGCATCAGGAATGTCACCATCATCTCAGTGACCTCAAAAAACTATGGATTAGACATTAATCCATAGTAATTTTCGTATTTTACATGTCACGTTTCTTCCCAACCATTCTCAACCCCTTCATTTTCAGGGCTAGAACTTGTCTTATAGAGCATGAGGATGAGTGTCACAATCATCTGAGTTACCTCAAAAACTAGAATTTAGACCATTAATATATGTCATTTTGTTTATTTTACATGTCATCCCCCCACATCTATCTCCCTTTCCCATCAGAGCTGAACTTCGACTTGAAGGGCATCAGGAGTATCACTATTCATCTCAGTGACCTCAAAAACTATGCATTAGATACTAATATCTGTAAGTTTCAGTCATTTTGACATGTCCCCCCTTTCCCATCCCTTTTCCCACTATGAACAGACAAATTCCTACAGTGATGCTAATCTAAATACAATAAACCTAAGCAGGAAATTGATAGGTACAGAACTGATCACACTGTTTTACTACAATTACCGGAAACAAAACTTTGAGCAAAAAACTGAATATTTCTCGAAAAAGGAACAATAACTGTCTACTAAATTTTATGTTAAGAAAGAAAAGAGAAACCACTATTGCTGTTGGTATAAAAAGTCAATGAATTTAAAGCAAGAGAATTGGAATAGTAACACATGAAACAAAAATCTATTTGTTTTTGGAATCTCTCTCTCTCTCTCTCTCTCTATGGAGTGATTTCTTGAATAATCATCAGCTCAGAGAATGTCTAAATCCATTACCACCTTCTTCATCTCCCCAGGCATACCTTTTCCCCACC
>NC_087210.1:9729201-9734201 GCF_015104395.2 Macrobrachium nipponense | reverse complement strand
CAAGGGTTTATGATAACGACTCCAAAACAGAGAGAGATCTAGTCATTGGGCGCTTGTCGCATTGCACCCAATCACCCCAATGACTATTCTCTCAACAGCTTGTGCCCCCATTAAATGGTCAGCCTTCTTCCACCGGTTCTATTTATAGCCATAGTTGACGCCTCCTTTCCAAACAAAGAAGAAACGTCACTCAGTTTTTAACTCCATAGAGATAGGTGCTTAAATAAGCATTTCTTCACTTTTTACTTTTTTTATTTTTGATTTATCTTTTTCACTTTTTTTAAATTAGATATTTAATTTGATGTTGTTCCATTTATTGTATGATACTGATTCTTTTTAATTTGTATATTTTGTATATTTACAACCCTGATGATGAGACCAAAATCTCGAAAATTTGGAAAAAAAATAAATATATTAATGCTACGCTGGGTTTCTCCATCCTATTTGTATTAAATCTACGGCGATCCAGATGCCACAAACCTTCCTGTGTGTGTGGATATATATATACATATATATATATATATATATATAATATTATATATCTATAATAATATATATATAATACTATATATATATATATATATATATATATATATATAATAGATGGACAATAGATAGATAGAAGATAGATAGATAGCATAAATAGATAGATATACACACACAAAAATGTAAAAGGTTAAAAATAGAAGTATGTATTTTCGTGACACAAAATTACTTTGAATGCTACAAAATATGAGACTTTAATGATACAGATCGCAGCTGATGTTTCTTCACTGAAAAAAAAATAAAATAATAACAACCTAAGCTCATGGTTGAATACCACTTCATTGCAATACCATCTCATACTCATCGGAAAAACTGATCAAACATGAAATTAGGGGAAAAGGAAATTCGCCTAACACCGCTCCACTTACTTTTCAAATAGATTGTTCCCAAACAAGAGATTCAATAAAACCATATTCTGTAGACCCAATCAATCAGAAGTGAAATCCTTAATCTAAATAAGGAGCCGCGCGTATTGTGAAATGAAGCGGTCTCTTCAATATGCCAGTAATCAGCAACAGGTTATAAGCCAACCGAATGATAACCTCAGTGCTTTGCATTTGTTATTCAGTAATAAGGATTTAGTAGTTCTTCCGCAGTTTGATAAATGCTGAGAGATAATTTTGATCCATTTTTAGTTTCCACCTTCGGACGGATAAAATGAACAATTGATTGGACTCTTGACAGTCCATGAAAATTTTCCCGGTAATGCTACTGCTCATGTTCGTATAACGAACTTTACCAACCTTTATATTTCCACTGCATATTGACCTTGTCGGCTTATTTTTTAAACGCGATGAAAAGGGTGTTAACGGTGTTCATAAGATAAAAAAAAGGAAAAAATAATAAAACTATTTGCGTCAAGGAGCCTGCCATAAACACACCCAAGTACCTAATCATATCCAAAAGGCCATCACAATAACACTTTTACATTCCAAATAAGATTCAAGACAATAGTCATTATGTAAAAAGAAACATTAATCATTTCAATCGCCCCACTCACAAGAATAGTAAATTTTAAAAGTGTGGGATACCCAAAGACAGATGACTGACATGCAGCTGGTGACGGATGAACTCAGTGGTAAGGAATGAGCTTTTGGGGGGAAATGTGGACTCCGAAAAATGATATGACAGATTTAGAAACCACCCAAATCACAAACCGACACAGTGTTAGAACTCCAAATGGCACAATGACACAGTTTTAGAACTCCCAAAAGGACACAATGACAGTTTAGAACTCCCAAATGACACAATGACACAGTTTTAGGAACTCCCAAAGACACACATGACACAGTTTAGAACAACACCCAAATGACACAATGACACAGTCAGTTTAGAACTCCAAATGACACAATGGACACAGTTTTAGAACTCTAAAAGACCACAATGACAGTTTTTAGAACTCCAATGACACAATGACCAAATTTTAGAACAACACCCAATGACACAATGACAGTTTTAGAAAACTCCTAAATGGACACAGGAAACAGTTTTAAAACAACACCCAAATGACACAATGGACAATCTGTTTTTTTTTTCTTTTTTTTTTAAAACTGTTTTCCAAATGATCCACAAAAAAAAAAAAAAACCCCAATTTTGAATTGCACCCTTGAATGATGGGATTTGACGCAGTTTTAGAACAACACCCAAATGACACCACTGACACGTTTGACACAGTTTTACGAACTCCAAATGTCACAAGACACATGTTTTAGGAGAAACAAACACCACCCAAAAATGACACAATATAATGACACAGGTTTCTTTTAGCACTCCCAATACGACACAATGACACAGTAGAACTTCCCAAATGACACAAAATGACACAGTTTTAGAAACAACACCCCCAAATGACACCAATGACACAGTTCAGTTTTTAGAAACTCCCCAATTTCGTTGTTGAACACGTTGTAGAAACCCCAACAAATTACACAATGACACATTTTTAGTTAGTTTTAGTTAGATTAGTAGTAGAACTCCAAATGGACACAATGACCCCACAGTTTTTAGAACAACACAAAAAAAAAAAAAAAAAAAAAAAATAAAAATTAAAAAAAATAAAAAATGAAAAATAAAAATAAAACATGAATAAAAATACAAAAAATAAAGTATTGACAAAATGATTTAGAACTCCCGACTATCCCAAAATTGACCCCAGTTTTTTTAGAACTCACCAAAATGACACAAATGACACAGTAGAGTTTTAGAACTCCCAAACAATGACACACTGACGCAGTTTTGAATCTCCCAAATTATCGATCTGAGTGACTTGTTTGAGCGAACACTGTTGACACAATGTCAGTTGTCTTTTTGAACTCCCTAAAAGACAACAATGACACAGTGTTTTAGAACTTCCAAATGACACAATAACAAAGTTTTTAGAACAACACCCCAAAAAAAAAATGAAAATAATGATGACACAATGACCACAGTTTTAGAAACTCCTAAATGACACAATGACCCAGTGTTTAGAACAACACCCAAATATGATTTTTTTAAGAAATTGGACACAATGGACAGTTTTAGAACTCCCCAAATGGCACAGTTTTTAGTTAGAACTCCCCAAAGACACAATGTACACCCACCCAGCAGTAAGAGCCCTCCCCCCAAACCAGTAGTTTTTAGACCTTTCCAAATGTACCAAAATGACACCGTTTTAGAACTCCCAAATGACACAATGACTCATTTTTAGAACTCCCAAATGACACAGTTTTGAACTCCAATTGACACAATGACAGTTTTCGAACTCCCAAATTCCCACAAAAATGACACTGCTCTGTCGTATAACGAACTTTTACCACCTTTATATTTCAATGCATATTGACCTTGTTCGGCTATTTTTTAAACGCGATGAAAAGGGTGTTAACGGTTGTTCATAAGATAAAAAGGAAATAATAATAACGATTTGGTCAAGGGAGTGCCATAAAATTCACCCAAGTACCTAACTCATATCCCAAAAGGCACTCACAATCACACTTTTACATTCAATATAAGATTCAAGACAATAGTGCATTATTGTAAAAAGAAACATTACATCATTCAATGCCCCACTCACAAGAATATTAAATTTAAAAAGTGTGGATCCAAAAGACCAGATGACTGACTGCAGCTGGTGACGATGAACTCAGGGTAAGGAAGAGCTTCTGATGTGACTTCCTGAAAAATGAATGACAGATTTAGAACAACACCCAAATCACAAACTGACACAGTTTTAGAACTCCCAAATGACACAATGACACAGTTTTAGAACTCCCAAACGACACAATGACAGTTTTAGAACTCCCAAATGACACACAGACAACAGTTTTTAAGAACTCCCAAATGACACAAGACACAGTTTTAGAACAACACCCAAAATGACACAATGGACCGTTTTAGAAACTCCCAAATGACACCAATGACACCAGTTTGTAACTCCAAAAGACAACAAAATGACAGTTTTAGAACTCCCAAAATGACACAATGACACAATTTTAGAACAACACCCAAATGACACAATGACAGTTTTAGAACTCCTAAAGACACATGACACAAGTTTTAGATACACACCCAGATGGACACAATGACAGTTTTAAAAACTCAAATGACACAATGCACGCAGTTTTAGAAAACCACCCAACTGCACAATGGACACAGTTTGAGAACTTCCAATGTCACATGACACCGTTTTAGAACAACACCCAAAGACACAATGACACAGTTTTAGAACTCCCAAACGACACAATGACACAGTTTTAGAACTCCCAAATGACACAATGACACAGTTTTAGAACAACACCCAAATGACACAATGACACAGTTTTAGAACTCCCAAATGACCACAGGTTTTAGAACTCCCAAATTAACACAATGACACAGTTTTTAGGAACTTCCAAATGGACACATTGACACAGTTTTAGAACAACACAAAATGACAAAATGGTTTTGAACTCCCAACGACCCAGTTTTAGGAACTCCCAAGAAATGACACAATGACACGTTTTAGAAACTCCCAAAAGACACAATGACGCAGTTTTAAATCTCCCAAATGACACAATGACAGTTTTAGAACTCCTAAAAGACACAATGACACAGTTTTAGAACTTCCAAATGACACAATAACAAAGTTTTAGAACAACACTCAAATGACACAATGACACAGTTTTAGAACTCCCAAATGACACAATGACACAGTTTTAGAACAACACCCAAATGACACAATGACAGTTTTAGAACTCCCAAATGACACAATGACACAGTTTTAGAACTCCCAAATGACACAATGACACAGTTTTAGAAACTCCCAAATGACACAATGACACAGGTTAGTACACCTAAATAACAACAATGACAGCTTTAGAAACTCCCTAATGACACACTGACACAGTTTTAGAACTCCCAAATGACACAAGACCTTCCTTAACACTTGAGGTAAGCAAAAGAAGGACTTCACGCTTATGCCTCAATTAAACGAAAAT
>NC_087210.1:9710030-9728701 GCF_015104395.2 Macrobrachium nipponense | reverse complement strand
GGGGTGAGTAGTTGAAATGTTGGTTTCTATTCCCGGAGAGTTATGTGACGTCACAGGGGGTAGGAAAGGTGGAGTCAATTTGGGGTGAGGGCTTGAAATGTTGGTTTTTATTCCCGTAGAGTTACGTGACGTCACAGGGGCAGGAAAGGTGGAGTCAATTTGGGGTCAGTGGTTGAAAGAATGGTTTTATTCCCTTAGAGTACGTGACGTCACAGGGGTAGAAAAGTGGAGTCGATTTGGGATAGGGGAGGCCACTCCCACCCCCTTATATGAGCTCATGTACAGACGGCCAACAAAGAATTGGCGTAGTTTCTTAATTCATTGTTGTTATGGAAATATTGCCATATGCAGGTGCCAGAATATTTACTTAGCAATAAATAAAATTTCCTTTCAAAGGTGCTATACTTGAAATAAATGACTATTAGAACTGAGTAGACTTATTCAATGTATTAGAAGATTATTTTGCAAAGTAAGGAAAATATATACCGATGGGTCCACCGTCCACGATTTCTAATTTTGTTTTCAACTCTAGCTTCATAACAGCATTCCGAAAATTTGAAGTTAGCTTTGCTGCCGCTCGAGTCTTGACTCAACATATCGTACTGCACTGGGGTGTTACATTCTTTGAAAACGATGTTTATTTAAACTAATTTTGTCCTTTGATCAATAAATAATTGCATGGACACGTTTAGTGGGCCTAAATTGGACTTCTGATTTTCCCACTGATAAGCTTAGGTCTATTTCAGCAGCATACTCTCTCGGATACGTAAATATTAATGAATATCTAAATCGACAATATATATATATATATATATATATATATATATATATATATATATATATATATATATATATATTAATCTGCTTTATTTGACTATTCCCGTTATTCTTGTTTTATTAGCCATGTTCGCCTTTCTTCTTATCCTTTTAATGATTGCTTAACATAATTAACTCAGACCTAGCTATTCAAAGTCAAAAAGCAATCATAAAAAAATCAAACGAATATAATTCTTTCTTATTTTTTACGAATTCCTTGCATATCATCATGTTTCATTTGAACACCTTGGAAAGCTGTGGGAGTCAAAACTGACGAATACATTTCTTTTAAATAGAAATTAATTCAAATTAGTTCACATGTATAACTACTAGACCTACTAACATAAGCATTTTATAAGTAGCTGAAAGAATAAGAAATAGGAAAGGTGACGTTCTCGTTTAAGTCTATTTCATGTTTTTTTTTTTCACTCTCAAGAAAAACCTACTGCTTAATCAAGGGTTGCTCTTGACGGCTTACAGGGTGTACCGCGAGGGTATGCACATATTTTGTGGAATGAAAGATAAAGTTTCTTTGAACAGAAAATATTTTACAAACATGTATTTTAAGGCGTCCGTTGTCGGTGCGGGGAATTTTAAAATAACCGTTATCATTAGTGATGCTTTCACGAGGTGGAGTTCGTAGTGAGAAGTCGGATCTAGTCGCCTGAGATGTAAAAGAGAGCGGAGCGGAGGTGGCTTATAGGAGTGATGGAAGGATTAGGCCGATGTTAATAAAGTATCTCCCAATAAAATTTATTCTTTAGGTTTTGAAGAAAAAAAATGCAGGCATCATTGAAACCGTTTCCCTCCCTATCCGTGGTATTCACTGGCCACCGATAAAAGAAAAAAAAAAAAAGAGTAAGCCTACCTAAATCTCTCATCCATCAAAGATAAGTTTGCTTATTCATTAGACAACTATCAAAGACTTCAAGTGTAGATCTTAACATCTCTTCCTCTCCATCTAAAGTATTCATCAGACACCAGTCATAAGCGTAGAGCTAGTTATGATTACTGGTTCAGCAATGTCGTGACGAGGCACTAGAATTCAAAGTTCACAAATGAATGTTGCTCAGCAACATTTTCACTACTGTATTGTCTTGCTCTCATGTGGTCCTTCGAGGTATTCCACCTCTAGGCCCATGTTCTAAACTTTGCCGTTCTTTAAACAATTTTATTCATCTATGTATGATTCTCTCTGGTTTATTAAGCTTTCTTGATATCTCTCCAACAGGAACTTGCACCGAATGCAGTGCAATAATTCTCTCGCTCTTCGAAGGATGTTTCTTAGACCGATAAATGACACATTGACATTAGATACCCGTGCACATAACATCAAAAGCAATAGAGTGAGGTCGCCTGGTTCACATTGTTAAGATATCGTTTTTTTTGTTTTTTGTTTTTTTTTGTTTTTGTTTTTTTAAATTTGATAGCATTTTGTGGAGATTCTAATGTTTTCTGTAAAATTAACAAATGGAATAGTTCAACTACCTTCAACTTAATATTAAATGATAATTTAAGGACTATGTTTATGCGATACTACTAGTAATAGGTGTCTCCTATCTATTTGGTAATGCATATCTATGGTTGTGATATGACGTTTTTTATCACTTCGTTTCGTTCACGTCAATTTTGCTATATGGAAAATAGTTTTACACAATAACATAACATAATGTTCTAAAGATATCAGTGACTGTTTTTAACGTCATTACACATAATTTCTTCCATTTTTGAAAAGAAAAATAGATAAATAAGGCATGAATCGTGCGTCAGGCAGGTGAACGAAAAATTATGAAACTCTGCCACGAGTTTTTTGGCCGACAGTACATACATGAGCTTGTTAGACAAATGGAGTCAATTATGAGCTCATGTACGTACATGAACTTATCATACAAATGGAGTCAATTATGAGCTCATGTACGTACATGAGCTTTAATACAAATGGAGTCAATTTGGGGTCAGGGGTGGCCACGCCCCCAAGAATAGTGGAGTCTATATGGGGTCAGGGTGGCCACATCCCCCAGACAAGTGGAGTCTATATGGGGTCGGGGTGGCCCGCCCCATTTTGCCCCTTTTTTGGGGGTTTTTGGGGGTTGCCCCGCCCCCTTTTTAGGCCTCACGTATGTACATGAGCCTATAGGAGGGGGGGAGGGGGGGTAGCCACGCCCCTTGGGGGCCCCTTGTGGGGGGGGGCGGGGGGCGGGGCTAGAAAAGTGGAGTCTATATGGGGTCTTTTCCTCTACTATTATTATTAAAGCTTTGTTCATTTTCAATAAACTCATATTATTTGTATAGAGATTTAGGCTATTGACTGCTTTGAATTTGAAATTATGGGTTTCGCTGTGGTGCTTCTTTCATATTCTTGTTAACTTTTTGTCTTTTTAGAGAAATGGATAGATTTGTTTATTCCCTCTCTTCTAAATTATGTTTTTATATAGCTTGTGGGATATATATATATATATATATATATATATATATATATATATATAATATATATATATATATATATATAATAGGTGTGTGGTGTAATTGTTAATAAGTTGATGCTCCTTAGAACTGCTCAGTTCTAAGAAAATGATGAAAAATCATGTGAGGGGAGGGGGGGGGGGGGGGGAGAACGGCGGAAGGGAATAAACTCGAGACGTTCATTCTTCCTCACTCAAATATAGCTAATGCGAGACTTAACACCGCAATCACCAAAGTTACTTCCAAAAAATTGGTTCTGTACCAAAAACTCATTTTGTTTTTCCTTTTTTCTATTTAATTTGGTTTTCTCTTTCATTTTCATACTCGTCTCATGAAATCGTTACATTCTCCTTATTTATTGGTATTTTGTCCCCTTTCACGTATTATTAACGTTTAATTTTTTTTACTTTATCATTCACTTCCTGATTATGGTTCTCACTCTTCATAATTTTTCAAACTTCATTGACTCACTAATTATATATCATTGCAATTGTTTATTTAACCCTACCTGTCGTTCCTTACCAGTATTCCTCTATTTATTCGTTGCTCCTTTCCCTTTCCTTCTTTTCTTCTCTAGTCCCCGGAGAGAACGAAAGCCCAGCATAAAGATTTTCTCTCACCTTAAGCTGTGTGAGGCTCTTATGCTCTAATAAATGGTTGGAGGCAGCTTGCTGGAAGGTTATTAAAGTAAGGCGTTGAAGTGAGGATATCCCTTTTATAAAGTTGGAAATCATAAAAAATGTTAAACTTACAACACTCCATAAATTACGGCGAATTCTTAGTTCTCACGTATTGATTGTGTGACCCTTTACCTTCTTTCGAGGTTTTGAAGTTTGCATAAACTTTTCATTAACGGATTTGAATAACTGGAGATCCTTTACCCTCTTTGACAGCTCGAAATTTATATATCTATATATGATTATAGTAATCGCTCTTACACGTGATTTTTATATCTCCCATAACCACAAGGAAAAATGAAATAATGGGTGTAGGGCCTGACCGGTTTCGGCTTTATCCCTAAGCCATTAAGGAAGGACTAATACACAGTAAAAGCAGTTCTCAGTATAAATGCTAGGGGCCAAAGCTCCAGTTCTGACAGGTTCCTGAGAAGTGAGACATGTAATAAAATTATACGACTTAATTAAGAAATGTATGAGAGAGAGAGAGAGAGAGAGAGAGAGAGAGAGAGAGAGAGAGAGAGAGAGAGAGAGAATTTTATGTTGAAACTGAAAAAAAATATTTAGAAACAACAGTTCTTAAAATGTAAAAAAAGTAAACCCTTTAGTATTGTGAGTAAACTACAGATTAGTGATCTGATCTCTGTTACGACAGGGAAACAATTTGGGGATTCAGCACAAAACACAAACAACAAAAGTTTTTCCATTGCGTTTTAGGTGGATCGGCCCTCCAGACGGTTTTAGGCCACAGGAGTTTTTTCCCAGCGCTTACAAGGTTTATGGGTCAAATAAATAAAATTCTATTTAAAGGAACAGTGCAGTTTCCTTGGTAAGATTGCTTCAACTCTACTGAGCCAGGCAGAGAGAGAGGAAAGTAGGTTCACTCTTCGGAGCTAATCTCTCTCTCTCTCTCTCTCTCTCTCTCTCTCTCTCTCTCTCTCTCTCTCTCTCTCTCTCTCATGCGTTTCACTATAAGAATAAATTCATATCGTTAGTAACTCTGTCAACATATAATCAAGTGCATGTACTTTAAATTTTCTTCTCTCTCTCTCTCTCTCTCTCTCTCTCTCTCTCTCTCTCTCGCGTTCCACAATAAGATGAAATTTATATCGTTAGTAACTCTGTCTTCATATAATCAGGTGAATGTCCTTTAAATTTTCATTCTCTCTCTCTCTCTCTCTCTCTCTTCTCTCTCTCTCTCTCTCTCTCTCTCTCTCTCTCTCTCTCCAATTTATGGGTAGGAATGGTTCAAACAACAATGCCACGTAATTTTTCGCCTTCCTGAAGCAAAGCAGATCATAAGTCTATCAACAATGTCGCCACAAAAAGCTATGTCGAAAGAAGAGTTATTAAAGCTATTATCAGTATATTCAATGATATATTCAGAATGCATTTTCCAGTGAGAGTGGCATTCTACCTTCCCCACCTTGAGAGAAAATATAAAAGATGTGATGGTAATAGAAATATATAAGCTATATGATAAGTTATGCGTAGCTTCACGAATGCTCCTAGATAATATGTATTTCAGATGAATAGATTTCATTGTCACAAGTCAAAGTCAAACTTTATTTCCCCCCTCATATAACTTCAATATATATATATAGAACATCCCAATTAGTATTCTAGTTGGTTTCTATTTTCTACTTCGTTGGGTTTTCTATTTTAATTTTCCATGAAAGGGAAATCGCAGTGAAAGTAAATGGACCTTTAGCAATTTTAGCCCGAAATCTTGACAACATCAGATGCACCAATTTCATCAAGTCCTTCAGAGTGAAAAGAAACTTGTAGATCAAAAGTCGATTTCACGTTTAAGCTTGAGTTAATGCCATTTAGAATTTGAGTACCCCTTACATTTCCACTACTGCCAAAGTTTTGTGGGTTTTCCATTATCGGATTTCCATCAGTCCTGTTTCCTCTTCTCTCAAATGGCTGCTCTTTGGCTTCCTTCATTGTAAGGAATCTTCCTGCTTCTTCCCTTATTTTTTCCTTCTCTCTTTTCCTTTTAAACTTCAAACAAGACGCCTCTCTCTCTCTCTCTCTCTCTCTCTCTCTTCTTCTCTCTCTCTCTCTCTCTCTCTCCTTTACACGTACAGACACACAAAAACACATTACGTATTTAAACTTATTTTGAGATTAGCGATTAAAACAGTTTGTTATTCAAGAAAGTTTTGCGTTTGAATGTTAATGTCTCGAAGGTTCTTTGGTATTAGGTTATTTCGTTGCTTTGTTTCTTGGTTTGAATTATGTCGAGGGAGCCGACTCCTCTTTCTATGATTCTTAGTATCGTTATCATCCTTATCACCACGACCATCACCTTCATGAAAATACAGGTAATCCATACTAACAGGTCCTTGCTGTGCGTAACCTCCATTCTCCTGTTCTGAACATTATTCGAAGGAAGTAATAATGTTGAACTTCACCAAAGAATCTGTAAGAAAGAAGATTTGAAGCCTCGTCTTTGCGCAGAAGCAGAATGTTTCTCTATGCTCGGGGAACTTGATCCTCTTTGCAAGCATCGTTACATTCTTAGAACTACTCTAAACAGGTGTTGTGGAGCTCCTCATAAACATGCAATTAATGTACCTGAGAGAATGGATTAAATTTGCGAATTGCTGCATAACGTTGCTTATCTTGTTAACTGATATTCAACGTTTATAAAGACAAAACAATACATGGAATAATGCTGTTCAAAATGTGGGAAAAACCATAATAACAACAACATCTGATCATGTGAATAAAAGAACGGAAATGATCTCTGATAGATTTAATTGTTCCATGGCATACAAAGTCTAAGGGTATAAATAGAGTAAAGACAGAACAGTACGAGATCTAAAGATAGAAATGAGTAACTATCATCTTGGGAGCTCTAGAAGTTATCCCAGAGGAGCTCAAGGAAATCCCAGAGAGGCTTCGATACAGAAACCTATCAACCAGGATTAGTCTGTAGAATTTTCTAGAGGAAAAACGGTTTACCATCTCTGTGACCACACAATGCTTAAAGAGTTCAAATTTTGTATTTCATACAAAAGAGGACCTGTCGTATTTGAGGGGCTTGATATCTAGTTACCAACAGGTTTACCATTTCTATTCATGGCTCCTCTTAAGGAAATATAACATGCAATGTTATGCATGAGATGGACCTGGTTCCTTGAAGCTTTTTGGCGACTGCTTAGAAATCACATAGGAAAAATGAGGAGTCTTTCTCTTTTAAAAGACATAAGAAATAAACGTTTACTCTGAAAAGAGAAAGTGTTAACAGGCATAGATTATAGAAAATTTGCTTTATCGCAGTAAATCTTAATAATTCACCAAGGATGCAACATAGATTTATATATCATTTTGTTAACACCTTCTATAAACTCCTTCGTTAAATCAAATTTGATAAAATAAACGGAAAGAACCAACTCATTGTATAAGTTTATGGGAATTGAGTTTATCTGCCGAATCCCTCTTGGTAAATTTGGAAACATAAAATAGCCGTGACAGGAACGATACAATATCTACAAACTGTTCGGATTTTGATCGCAGAATTCAGTTAAAGGAAGCCATTGGTATACAGCAACAATAATGTAAATCTTTAATGCTTTAGATAAGATCAAGCCCAGCCGTACCCTGAGAAAGTCTAAACTTTCCAAATTCGTAAAGGAAGCTAAAAATCTAGACTTATTTTTTATATTTAATAAATGATAAGTGTGTAACCTTCTTGACCAACTGAATAAGAGATCAACGGGTTTTCCCCAGAACAGAAGACAGAGTTCTTTAATGTCTATACAAGATAAGTGAAAAAGTAATAAATAAAAGATTAAAGGAAAAGTGTACGTTTAATCCGTAAAGGACCCAAACGCTTAAGATCGAAGATCCTATCTTTCAATCATCAATGAAGAAGGACGTCCCTCCCACATGACCCTTGGACCATTTCATTGCTTAGTAGTGATAGATGACCGCCTACTGCTGGGCTCCTTCGCTCTCGTCGAAGATGGATTCCTACTCCAGAGAAATACGTAATTTTTATATATATTTGTCTCATTCTCTTCTTCTGAGAGAGAGAGAGAGAGAGAGAGAATTAGCCTTTGCCTAAGAAACTCGGTGAAAAATACAATATTTGATACATTTTCTTTTCGTTTCCAGGAAGAAACAAAGGAGCTGGATTCTCATTTCTTCATTTATTCTCGAGTGCTCTTACGGCCATTTTCGTAATGGCTTATACCTAGGTGGAATAGAACTGCTTTTAGTAAAGCCTGGAACCTTTCATTGCTCACAGTCCTTTTAGTGGTATAGTTAGAGTTCATGGCATATTTCAGTGATTCCTTGGCAGCAGACTTAAGCTATGTTTCTGTCTTTCTCCAAGATTCGACATTCTCGCCCATTTCCGTTTGAACGGAGTCCAGCGATCTTCCCAATATTCAGATTGAGTCTAATGTATTTTGGTGTTATGTCCCAGTTTTTCCTTCCCTTTTTGGGATGAAAAACTTATCTATGTAAAAGAAATTTTTTGTTTCTAATTTAAAGATCAGATTAATTCCACAGTAACTACTACAATATAAACATTAATTACACTTATGCACATGATACAAGAAACAATTGGACCTTTCAAAATCATAAAGTTCTAAGCCAAAACCTGGTTACCTTTCGTATTATGTGGTGAATTGTATCTGCTGTTAAAATTGTACATTTCCGCAGTTCTTTCATATGAACTTCAAGAAATTTATATATATATATATATATATATATATATATATATATATATATATATATATATATATATATATATATATATATATATTTAGTATGTTTACTATAATTCAACCCAAATTTCTATACTGATAACCTGTTCATTCTCATTTATGTTTGATATTTTTATTATTACATGTTAACTATTATTCAAGAAATGTTTCCATAATGAAAACTAGGCACAAGTATACTTCGCATTTCATACATTACGTTTAGGTATTTCAAAAATATGATCACATAATTTTTTTTATAAAATAGAATAATGTTGCAATTCAAAGTTTAGAGATGCATTCCGCTGCAAATCTGGATTTCACATTCGAGTATTTTCTGTAAAACTTACATTTTTGGTTGCATTTCAAAACCCACTTCAATGCATTTACAGGAGTTTCTTATTCATTTTAATGAACAGTGTTACTCAATACTCACTTACAAAGCATTATTATAATGTTTACATCGAAAATAATCTCATTAGACATAAATGAATGATAATGATAACACAGTTTAAAAAATCACACCGCGCGAAAGCAACCGAATTTAGGCGATGTTAAAAGATGCTCGCATGAAACAGGCAGAGCAACAAACAGACGAACCAGGATCTAGTGGTATGTCTAGCAGGCCTTTTTTTTTTTATTATTATTATTTGCCTATTGTTTTCATCTAAGTTGTTGTTCATTTAGAAAAGAAAGTCAGAATCTCCTTCACAAGAAATAAACGGGGTGTTATAATCTCTATAAAGGTTATATTATTTATTTGTTAGGAGTAGCAACGGGGAAAGTTTTTCTCTTTGATGGTGCGCTAGAAAATGAAAATGATTGAGTTTTTTTTATTCTCAGCAAGTCTACACCGTTATTTTTTCGAATCCACCAGAATGTGGTGCCCATACACCAAAAGATGGCCTAGGGTGGTAAAGTTGGAGTGACACCACAATGGAATCAGTTAGGATAAGTTTATTATCTCTTTGTACTTATTAACCCCTTGTTCCTTATGAAAATAATGCTTCGTTCTTTACTTAGGTTAAATGAGGCATAATGTCTGTGTGCGCGTTTCAACGCAAATGTGAAAATGCTGAGTTGTTGAATGGGATCTGCAAAGACTGTCTGGATGAGGAAAAGGTGTAAAATGTAACACACACGCACACTGGGACCTTATTCACAACATTATTATGCCCGTCATTAAAATGAAGATTTTCAAATGTTCGTGGAATGACGAAGAAAAATGCATTTAATTTTACTTTGTTCTCATTTACAGTTAATAATAACGTTTTTGTTAACATGTGAGCGTCAGTAATAATAACAATGATTATTATTTATTTAATTTTTTTCTAAGCCATCCTATTCGACTAGGTGGTATTTTTACTATGTGCGCTGTTTCTAGTAGCACACACTTTTGCATGAGTCCTGGACTTACTTCAGCATCTAGTTTTTCTAGATTCCTTTTCAGGGATCTTGGGATCGTGCCTAGTGTTCCTATGAATGGATACAATTTCCACTGGCATATCCCATATCCTTCTTATTTCTGTTTTCAGGTCGTGATACTTATCCATTTTTTTTCCTTTCTTTCTCTTCAACTCTGGTATCCCATGGTATTGCGACATCAATGAGTGATACTTTCTTCTTGATTTTGTCAATCAACGTCACGATTGGTCTATTATTATTATTATTATCATCATCGCAAATGAGAGAGAGAGAGAGAGAGAAGAGAAGAGAGAGCGAATGAGAGAGAGAGAGAGAGAGAGAGAGAGAGAGAGAGAGAGAAGAAAAGATATACGATGTTATTTCCAAGAAAAGCAATTCTTCAGCATAGGGTAGGTAACAAGAAGCGTCAGGCAAAATAAATGACCAATTCCTGTTTGTGACAACAGAACGTAAAAGAGAGAGAGAGAGAGAGAGAGAGAGAGAGAGAAAACGGATGACTTTCCTTCAGTGACAGTGATATATATCAATGTTATTGTTATTAGCTTTAGCTGCCGGTAGGTAGCGCAGAAAGTAAAATGGTAAAAGGAAAGAACCAACACTAATATTTGGGTTATCTCAAAAGGTAAAACTTTTACTTATATAGGAAATAGTAAATCATTAAGAACCAAATCTCTACGATCGCTCAGGATTATGGGTTGATTGTCACAAGAGAAATACAATTCAGTTGGGATCTGTAATTAACGTAAGCATATAGTAATATAACAGTTACTGACAAAAACGCTGCTAACATTGCTATGCGAATCTTAGTATTTTGCCCAATGATTTCACTGACATCTACGGAGCCTAGAAATGTGTCCATATCGTAATGGTTTAGGTCGCTTCATTATGGCGCCTTCTTTTGAAGTTTCATGAAATGTCTATGAATATGCAAGTGCAAACTGAATTAGAATTTTAAGAATTTTAAGTCATCCTTAATTAGTTTTTGAAATTTCGTTAATAGCGTTTGTAACATTAAAAGAACACAGAGACACATCATCGCAATGCAGAGGTGAAACAACGACCAGAGTCCGAAACAATCATTCCTGTGAAATCATTTTCCAAGAGAGGAAAATTATTTTCGTGAAAAAAGCGGAACAATTAGCATACGAAATAAACGCCTTAGTTACAAAGCAGTTTCAGACCAAATGGAGACAGAGAGAGAGAGAGAGAGAGAGAGAGAGAGAGAGAGAGAGAGAGAGAGAGAGAGAGAGAGAGAGAACAGTATTTCCCGAAGAGTAATAAAAAAAAAGAAATAGAGTAAATGAAAACGAAAACCCTCATTGTTGTGTCGACTGTCTTAATAAGAGGGAATAAGGCTTGAATTCAACCTTTCCACTTTCCAAGTTGCTCTGTTTTGTTTAACCAGCGAGATTAAGTTTCTGTGTAAGTGAGAATAATTCCGGGAAAACAAAAACTAGCTGGATTACACGGGAAATTTTATTCTAATTGTCCTCCACCAAATGCATGAAGGATCATGTTGCTATTTACCGGTCTGCCACCGAATAATTATTTCATGCCCTTCTAAGCACACTTATCAAGTAGTGAATGACAAAAGAAGTTACATTTGCGAAACCTATAGTGAGAGATATGCCTTTAGGTGATGCCTGGGGTCACCGCTAAGCCGACGATGGTTCTGTCAATTGTTTTAATTCTTTTTTCATTCACTACTTGATAAGGGTGGGAGTCAGTCCACCGAAATATGGTCCTTAGCTTTAAACCAGTGTTTTAATGGGCATTTTATACTTGCGACGTATCCTGTTTTAACACAAGAATTCATTTACATGTAGTACATGTGGATCTCACTATGGGAAGTGCAATTATCCTGTGCTGCCATCAGCTCCTTGGATTGGAAAAATGTTGCCCAAAAGCTAGTGCAACTCACATCTGAATGCTAGCATATTTGCCTTTATTTGATAGCGTCGTGAATTTTTATTTGTAAATATGTGTAAATGTATATATATATATATATATATATATATATATATATATATATATATATATATATATTATATATATATATATTAAACAGTTGTTTAATTTTCCTACGCTGGTCTTAAGGGTGGAGAGGCTGTTTAACGTCCGGTAGCCCTTTGTCATACTGTGTTCCATCTTCAAAGTTATTTAAGATCATGCATAAGAGTACTGCGACCAAGACTAGTAACCAGCGTGACGTTATATATATCGATAATAATTAAGGTTTATGTTATTCATTTATTCACTTTTCCTCTGAAGTGGGGGAGGATATTTAGCTGTCTCGCCAATCCTGTCACGATGTACCCTGGGGATTCCAAATGGAGTTTCCTGCTCACACCAATATTACACCACTTTATCTTGTGGGAGAACGCTTCGTGTCGGTTTCTATTCTGGCACCCTTATCCCTATACATAGACAAATTTCTCTGTCTATCATCCTATTTATGAGTCCAGTAAAAGTGTATAGATATATATATATATATATTATAGATATATATCTATATATATATTATATATATACCTATATATATATATATATATATATATATTTGTACGTGCCTTTCAAATTCAGGTTCTGTCCATAGAATAGATATCAGCCCAGCTCCATGAGGATAGCTGATTGGTAGGTTTTTATCAATTCCTTAATTATGACTATTTTGTCACTTATCTATGCATAAATTTTTCATAGTGACAGATAGTGACCCGCAAATATCGTTCAAGATCCAATTCACTATATGGCGAGGATAACTTGCATCCGACGGAAATTATAGTTGATAAGTACATATTTCGTCCACGGCTGGATTCAAACCTTTGTCAGGTTTATAAACTACTAGAGACGGTGACTTTAACCACCCAACCATGCAATACTTTTGGAAGTCCTGTGGTATAAAAGTTTTATTCATCACCAACAATGATGTGGGGACAGAGGATGCGTAGAACCATTAAAAGGATCCTAGAAAAATATAGAGATTTTTTTTTTTACTTCCACGATGTCTTAAATAACAACGAACAAACGCGTCAATGTTATAAGGTTTTCGGTAAACTTAATAGGTAAAGTTTCTGTTACATCTTTGGATGGAAATATCAAGGAAATTTGGGATACCTTTTCCCTCTTCCTTTACGGGAAGTTTGCATTTGACCTTTTTCAGGAATATGTGTAGGAATGTGTGATTAATCTAAACAACTTAATATAATAGTCGATCATCATTTTGCTAGATATTTCATACCATCTGGCTCCACTCTGATCCTGTTAGTTTAAACATTCCCGGAATAGTTACGATTGTGTCGGCATGTCTGTGAGGAAGAGAACAAGACTAATGCACCTTAATTCTAGGAGTCGCCTCCCGATATTTGCAGAGGAAAAACTGGAATACTCGAGAGTTGAACCTTCATTACGAAGACGAACTTCTGGTTTGAGATTTAGAAACTGGTGTGGATTATAGTGGTGAGGACATATATGCTTGCATCGTGCTTATCTGTTCTTTATTCCGCTCCTGAATTATAAGTTCAGTTGCCTCTAATTTCTCTTACTGACGTCTTAGCTGCGTCACCTCTACGTAGACATCATTGTACTTACATGGTCGTAGGGACAGTTTGAGTTATATTTTACAGGAAAACCTTTCAGCTGTAAAATCTAAACGTAGAATATTCCAATCTTGTTACAACCAGGAGAAAATCGAAAAAAGAAAAAAAAAATATTAGTTTAACAATTGGAAGGGCAACTTTGATAAACTACGGTGTAAGTGTCATTCTGTTTATTACACGTAATCGGTAAAATAATTGCAACACAACTGTATTCAGATGTACCAATTGCATTTATATAATATGCTTTTAGGCTCTCAGCTGACAGACTAACTTCGGCCTTGACATTTTAATTTAGAAAATGAAAAAAACACACAAACAGGTATTTCCTTTAATTTGCCAAGTGTGCATATTTGACAGCTACGAGAGTCCTTTATGAAGGGAGCTTTTAGCGACTATGCAAATTCATAAAAGGCTCCGCCTATGTTTCTTTGCGTTCCCTGGAGCGAATCTGAGCTTCATTGTTTCTTTGCAATTTTGAAGTGTCCTTTTCTCAATGTCTATCACATGTACGTTTCAGAAAACCATATATGTTCGTTTTTATTGCATTTGCCATTTTTCGGAGTAACATTGGTGTTGTTATTAAACTTATCTGAATGCTAGCACTTGTCTGAATGCTAGAGAGGCTGTGGGAAATTGTTGAGGCTAAATAGGACTGAAACATCGATGAGTCTCGTGGTGTCCATCGGTAAAAATGAGTATGCGACATTATAGCTAGGTCCAAAAGAGCTAGGCCCAAAAGAGCTATATATCTGATGCCAACTGCCGTCTTTATTGCAAGATGCTGGCTGCTTTGGCGTTTCTAAATCCAGATGACGTGACAGATGCATTCGAAGAGCTAAATGAAGACCTCGAACGTCTACAATTGGATGAAGAAATGCAAATATTATATGACTATTTCGAAGACACATACATTGGTAGACGACAGAGAAGAGGAAGAAGAATACCCTTATTTCCCATCGAATTGTGGAACGTCCGGGAAAGAACACAAAACGACAGAACAAGGACAAATAACAAGTTAGAGGGATGGCATCGTGCTATTCAGGGAATGTATGACACTGCTCATCCAACCGTATGGCGCTTTTTTTAAGGAATTAAAAAAGAAGAAGCACATCAGAGAAGCAATCTAATTGCGTATATCAGTGGGCAGCAATTACCTGTCAAAAGAAAGACTAAGGAAATTAACGATAGACTGAAAAACTTGATTAGCAAGCACACAAATAATGATATATCTACTAAAGATTTTTTACGAGGAATAAGCTATAACATAACATATTAAAGGTAAAAGTTTTATTTGTTTTTTTAACATTTTCAGTTAAAAATAATAAATATGATGAGACAAAAGAAAATTTATTTTTTACTTTCTACCTCAGTAATCAACGTAAACACACACACACACACACACACAGTTTTAGCAACACTACATTTTCTCGAAAAGAGCTATTTTGGTTAACAGCTCTTTTTGAACCAGCTCAAATGTACTACTAGCTATTTTGTCACAATAGCGATTTTGGTACTAGCTATTATGGAACTAGCTATTTTGTCGCACTAGCTCAATTGTACTAGCTCTTTTGGGCCTAGCTCTTTTGGACCTAGCTCTTTTGGATCGCATCCGGTAAAAATAAACATGAAGGGAAAGGATTTTTTTTTCTTCTTCTTTTCTAAGAGATCACTTAGTTGAAAAGTAGAATAAGAGGAAAGAAATTTGATATACATATTCTTTAGTATTGTCGATAAAGAATTATACCGATAATACTGAGAGAAGTACACCTCCAATCCCATATAAGTCATGAGACAACTTTGACATTAGTCATATTGGAAAAATTGGAAAAGATAATAGAATAAATAAAAAAAATTAAAAAGATACGCATGGGAGAACGGCGACATTTTCGTTCGAGGTTGTGAAAAAAACAATCCTACCATCAATAGGACAGGGCCTAAATATAGCTTATTCTAATGATATACAGGGCAAATTATCAAATAAGTTTTACTAATAAAATCTTTTTTAAGCATATATATGGTATAATATATATATATATATATATATATATATATATATATATATATATATATATATATATATATATTATAGTGCGTGTGTATGCACTGTGTATGTATATATATTTATGTTCATATATTACGTATGTGCGTAAGTATAATTGAACACAACTCGCTATACAGGTTGTATTACATAAAACTTGTAAAATTATTCCAAATTTAAAATATGCAAAAAAAAAAAAAAAAAGAAACAACAAACAAACAAACAAAACTGTCCATTTCTTATTTCATTTCCATGTGGTTACAATATGGCGAAACGCTTTTGTCTAAAGAAGGTCAGTGGGATTGGTTCCATTGTACATCGTTATCTTACTTCATTTGTATATACGCAAAATTGTCTACACTTAGCGGAGCTTGCTTTTCCAATCTGTCAGTTCATCAATATGATTCTTTTATTATGCGCCATCAAAAAATTTTCCCATCAGTTTAAACATCCATCGCGCGGGGAGAGAGATCAAAGGAAATGAAAAATTGCTGAAACAATTTCCCAGGAAACAAATAAATTTAAAATTTTCCACCAATTTATTACTCGATGTGAAACAGAGAGTGGATAAAACTAAACTTTTTTACATCTAAGTTCAGTTGGAATCCTTGATCTAAAAGAAAATTTTTCTCAAGTTTGAAATAAATGCACGTGATGGTCGGTAACTATAAGTTTTCGTTATAAAGGAAGTTCGAGAATGATGATCTGTTTAAAACAATTCCCGTTCCGAACATAGGAAATGGATAATCGAATGTTACGTTTTCAAATATATGACAAAAAATATAGCTTTATATTGCATAACAATAAGTGAATATAGAGAGATAGGACAATATTTTTCCAAAAAGCTTTTAAAGGTGATTAATACCCACAAACACTAGTAAAGCTATAATTACCCACATATAATACAAACAGCGATATCCTTGGTCATTTTATCATTTTATCTTTGACTGAATGTGTCAGCTAAATCTTTACTGAATTGGTAATAATGGAACTTTGATTGATACGTTACACAGAATTCTCGATTTGACTAAAAGTTTATGGAATTCGGTTCAGAACTGACGATTCGTTATCACAGAAATTATTATTCTATTAATTAGATGTTTTATCAACAACTCTACGTGGTTCATGAATAGCTTACTGTTGAAGAAGTAATATTTATGTTTTTTTTTTTTTTTTTTACAAAATTATATATTTCTGATATATTTATGAAACCTCATTGCGCTTTATTTGGAATCGTGACATTTTTATGGTACAGAGAAAAACTTGTGCACTGATAATAACTTTCTATTTCTGCAAATAGCATATTTGCAGTTCCGAGCAAGGAAAAAAAAATGAAAAACGAATCTAAAATTGTATCCATTAATGATATTTGTCCGTAACCGTTTTTATTTTTTACATTGCTTTTTCAATATATCAGGAAATAAGAGGGTACGTTTTACAAATTTTTAGTTTCAAATTTACATTTTAGTTTGACAGCCATTAAGTCCACTGACGAGGCTACTGGGGATTGTAATGGTAATTAATAGTGATGTAAGACAACCTGATGCTCTCTAGTCTGTTCTAATAATGTGTATTGAATGCCATCGTCACCAGAGGACTGCACCCACCTTTGCCTCTTTTGTATTTTAGATTTAAGTCTAAAAATGATCTCAGCAATACCCTTAAATAAGGAGGGGACCGGCCTGGATTTTTCGTTTATTTGAGGCAATAAGCGTGAAGTCCTTCTTCTCCTTACCTCAAGTGTTTGAGGACGGTCTTGTGTCATTTGGGAGTTATAAAACTGTGTCAGTGTGTCATTTGGGAGTTCTAAAACTGTCATTGTGTCATTTAGGTGTTCTAAACTATCGCATTGTGTCATTTAGGTGTTCTAAACTGTGTCATTGCGTCAATGAACAAAACAAATTTAAAAGATAAAAAAAATTAAAAAGTGAAGAATGCTTAATTTAGCACCTATCTCTATGGAGTTAAAAGACTGAGTGACGTACTCTGGTTTGGAAAGAAGGACGTCAACTATGCTATAAATAGAACCGTGGAAGAAGTCTGACCATTTAATGGGGGCACAAGCTGTTGGGAGAATAGTCATTGGGCGCTTGGGTGACAATGCGACCAAGCGCCCAATGACTATTCTCTCTCTGTTTTGGAGTTGTTAACAATCAAACAGCTTGTGCCCCTTTTAAATGGTCAGACTTCTTCCACGGTTCTATTTATAGCATGGTTGACGTCCTCCTTTCCAAACAAGAGAACGTCACTCAGTTTTTTACCTCCATAGAGATAGGTACCAACTTATGCAGTCTTCACTTTTAATTTTTTTAATTTTTAAATTTTTTTTTGTTCAGTTTTTAAATTATTATATTCAACTTTTCATGTTGTTCCCATTTTTATTTGATAAAGAATAATACTCTTTTTTTTTTTGTTTTTTTTTTTTTAATTTGCATATTTTTGTATATTTTACAGCCCCTGATGATGAGACCCAAAGTCTCGAAAATTGGAAAAATAAATGTATGATGCTACGCTGGCCTTTTCTCCATCCATAATATAGATATTTGATGATATAGATATAGAGTATATATATATATATATATATTATATATATAGATAGATATAGAAGATAGACTATATATATATAGTATATCCATATAGATTATATATAGATATATATAGATTATATATATAGATAACTATATATCGAGAGATATAGATATTATATATATATATATATATATGAGTAATATATATATTAATAGATGAGAGATAGAGATGATATATATATATTATATATATATACTATGATATAGATCTAATATAATATATATATATATATATAATAACCTCTATATATATGCTAGATATATATAACTATCTTAATAATATATATACCCCTTATATATCATGATTATTATAGAACAGATATCTATATAGATTATATAGATATATA
>NC_087210.1:9692530-9707530 GCF_015104395.2 Macrobrachium nipponense | reverse complement strand
AAACCAGGCACGAACTTTACAATTAAAAAGAAGAAATTCCGAGTTCAATAAACTTGAAGAACGAAGAAAAAGAAAAAGGGCAACGAAAAATAGTGAAAACTCCGAACGGCGTAGACATAACAACACTCCGCGTTTTGCTGAAAGGGCGAACGAAACTGAGCGACGAAACGCAGTGAAAATCCTAAGAAGAATACTGAACTAGGATAGCCGCATTCCTAAGCCATAAACTCGACAAAGGAATACGCAAAAACGCAGTAAGGCGGATAAAAGAAGATTGAATACAACGCAGCGAGGACTGACGACGGATTTCTTCAATCAAACTGTGAGCGCTAAACTATCATAAATCCTGAGATAGCGCCCATTTCTCCATACATCGCTACATTTTTTCCATGAACAAGGCGCCGAGAACTCACAGTGGTGAGAACGACGACAGCGTACGGACAACGCCGCTACAAGTGAAACAGAGGAGGAGTCGAACGGCGACGCAGAAGTGATCGGCAATCAGCAACAAGAAGAAAAAGTTTAAAGTATCCTGATAGATTAACGTCTGAAAATAAATCAAAATAGAAAATTCTCACACTGCAATAACAAAATGTTTTGTAAAAATAATTCATAACAAGTAGTTTTGAGATAAAATCTTTCTTTGCCGTAAAGTTGTAAGATAAAATAAATTTTTTTTTGCTTCGTTGATTGTGATAAATCTAGAACAATAAAGATATTGTCATTCAATTCATAAATTGCAGTGGTGTGAATAAGGAATAACGGCATATATTAATGTTAATGTTTTTCCAGATTGAAGGAAGGAAACACTAGGAAATAAGACGTTTATGTAGATTATATGGGATTGCAAAAGGAAGACAGACTCCATAATGAAGATAATGTAAGTACAACAATGCATCTATTTTTTTAAATTGTATCTAGGCTAAGCTGATGATATGAATAGAAACTTTAACGAAATTATTACTAGGTTACAAAGAAGCAGAACTCCCGACCCGAGTCATTATAGCCTACGTCCAACTCCTGACAGACGCTCGAGACTAAATACTCAGACGAATAATTTTCCTCGACGATCACATAGCGAAAGTCCAACCAGAATACCGAGCTCGACAGTAGCAAATAGACCCACGACTAGTGTGATTGTTACTAATCATAATAAAATTCCTAACCCATTGCAAGTACAAACTAGGTACTCTAGAATGGCACAGGCCGCTGTAATAACACAGGCTACACGCTTTTGCGGTAGGGTAGAAAGGGGTCATCCTGACAAAATTAAGTTAGAAGCATATACAGTATCTCAGTGGATAACAGAGACTGAAAGTCGAATTTCAGCTAGTGGAATTACCGATGAACGCAAGAAAATAGATGAAGCGTTACTCTATGTTAGTTCCGAAAAGGGGGGATGAGCACACCGCACTCTCACGTCCGCTAAGTTTCAGGAGATTCCGACCTTCGCTGAATTTAAGAAGGTGTGCTAGAATTGTGGGAGCCAATTTATCAGAAGGATAAATGGTATAACCTCTCCCGTTTCCTTCATCAGAAATACGATGGGGATAGTATCGCAAACTTACATACGGACATCGAAAATGCAATCCGTAACTTAACCACAGATTTGAAACGAACCGGCGTAGTTATTGGCGATCGTGATGCATTTATTCGTGACACAAAGGATATTTAGTCAGTATGCAAGAGATTTTGAATACATAGTTCATGGTATAGTATATGACGCTATCGGGGAAGAAGAAAAACGAGTCTTTAAGAAACAGGATCCTGATCCTAAGCAGGATAGTCTAGCAGCTTTAAGATTTATGGAAAAGGAAATGTGTAAAAAGGGACTAAATCTGGCAAAAGAATTTACAGGTTTTGTAAATAATGGAAACCCTAATAGGAATAGAAATAATTTCCAGGGACGACAGATGAGTCCCAGACAGATCTAGAAATATTAAGCATAGACAACAGGGAAAACAAGATCCTAAGAATAATCCAAAGTATAGTAATGGGAAATTTTCCAAGCAAACAAGAATAGTAAAAATAGGCCTCAACGGTATAGAGGAAACTCCAAACAATAATATCCAAATCATTCAGCCCAAACCACAGTCAGAGCTCCGGAGATAAAAGCACACCAACAAGCAGGAACAAAATTGCGCAAATTGTGGTTATTCCAACCACACAACTCAGAATTGTAGGCGTCCAAGGTATTGTTCTCATTGTAATAGGACAGGTCACCTAACACAAAATGTTGGTTCAGAAATACCAATACTAACCATAATGCCCAAGTAATACCACCCCAAACCCCAAAATAATAATCAGAACTCAGTGACATAAACAGAAGAGGGTATACACGAAAAAGAAAGATTCCTTACCAGTAGAAAATGAGAATGAAATAGTACGGTAGGTCAGGAAGATAAATTCAAGTTTCCTTTTGAAAGTAAAATAAGGAGATAGTATTTTTCAGTAAAGGATAAAGAATATGCAAGAAGATTACCTATCATCCAAACCAGAATTAATGATAACTCATGCCTACAATCCTTTTGATACAGGCAGTACAGTAAATATAATAGATAAACAAACAAACATTAACAAAACATTTAGGCTTTGCAGATATAGAAATACAAGGTCCTAGTAGAATTTATAAAGGGAATAGCCGGAAAAAAACAAATAAGGGCGCTAGGCAATGTCACACTGGACATAGAGATTTTAGACAAAACTTTTAAGGAAGTATTTGTAGTATTAGAAGAAAGGTTTTATCCTACGCAAGCGCTGTTTTCATATAAGGCTATGCGGAGAAGTAGAATAATGATTGGATGATGGAGAAAATAAAATAAATTTACCACGCAGAAATAGAGAAAATGTTTGTTTTCAGCTAGAAGAAGGAAAGTCTTGCATTAAATCTGATCAATTTATCTGAGACGACATCTTCTAGAGAAGCGAACATCCAAGAAACTAAGATAGATAATAATGCTAGCACAGATATTAGTGGAATAAGTGGTAGAAATAATAACTTACAAGAAATGTCCTTAGCCAGGAAGGATTCTATGATAGATTGCGCACAAATAAATAATATTAACAATGCAAGCCTTGATATTCAGACTTCTGAACAGAGCTTTGACTCTGAACAAATTTACGCAGCTGAACATTATTGCCCCTGAACAATTTATTGCCGCGAACATATTAATGCATGCGAACAAATGTATGAAGATGAATCAGGAAATTGATTGTACATATCTTATAATGGATGAAAATAAAGAAGAAAAAATATATCAATGAATTCCTGTTATTAGGAACAATAAATAACAAGGGTGAATTAAACTCAACAATACTATTGATGAAAATTCGGAGAAACAGATGTCTGTTATTTCTCAGAGATACGAGATGACGAAGAAATATGTTTAATCAGTAACTGCAGATGACCATACTGTCACATTTTGTGCTTAATAGAGAATTAGTTTGTACCCGCAATGTCTAACCAAAGTTTGTCTTATGGGCTAAAGCAGACGAAGACTTGCATGAAAAAGACGTAATGCTAACTAATGAAAACTTACCTGACTTTGTTAGGATGGACAATTCTCTAGCTCACGTGAAAGGTAATAACTGTGAGACATACGTTCAGAATTTTTCAGACAAAAGACTAATACTAAGACCTGGAATTGTAGTGAATAATCCTTTACTAACACTAAGTGAAAAGGCATTCTTCTCTAGTACAGAACCGAGTTCAATTCTAAATAAAGAAGTAAATAATACAGACTTTCCTCAGAATAGAGTTAAACTATTACAAAATATTGGAAAAGTATAGAGATGTCATTGCCTTAGAAGGAGATAAGTTAGGCAGAACAGATACTTTGCAACATAAGATTTAATACAAGATGGAACTAAACCATTTTATATCCCTAACTATAAGTTGCCAATCAGTCAACGGCCGATCGTAGATCAGTTAATTGAAGAAATGAAAGAAGAAGGTGTAATAGTACCTTCTAAATCACCATATAATTCACCTCTCTTATTAGTTCCAAAGAAAGATGGCACTTGGAGAATGGTAATAGATTATCGGAAATTAAATTCACACACCTTCCAGATAGGATGCCAATGCCAGTTATAAATGATATGTTAGCTCAATTAGGTGGGGAGCAAAGATATTTACGTCATTAGACTTGCTTAGTGGATATTGGCAAGTACCTTTAGACGAAGAATCCAAGCCCTTGACAGCTTTTAGTACTCATAAGGAACATTTACAGTTTGAAGTCATGCCCTTTGGTCTTACATCAGCCCCACTAACATTTACTCGATTAATGCTCCAAATCTTAGGAGACATAGAGGATGTTTCAGTATACCTAGATGATGTGGTCATTTCTAGTAAGGACTTGGATAGTCACTTTAAGACATTAGAAACAGTGTTAGAAAGACTCAAAGAGCGCAGGATTAAAGATAAAGATTAAGAAATGTCAATTCATGATGAAATCATTAGAATATTTAGGACATGTCATCAGTGAAAACGGACTGCGTATGCAGGAAGGTAAAATAAGGCAATTGTAGCATATCCAGCCCCAAGTAACTTGAAAGCCTTAAGAAGATTCTTAGGGATGGTTGGCTATTACCGCCCTTTTATTAAGGGATTTGCCACTATAGCCAAACCATTAACAGATTTAACAAAAAAGGATGTAATTTATGAATGGAAGCCAGAACATGAAAGAGAAATCCAATTTTAGTGTATCCAGATTTCTCAAAAGAATTTTACTTAGCCTGCGATGCTTCTAGTACAGGTGTCAGGTGCAGTTTTAATGCAACAAGGAAAAACCAGAATGAGAGCAGTATATTATGCAAGTAGAGTTTTGAATGCTGCAGAACAGAAATTATAGCACTACCGAACGAGACTGCTTAGCTCTTTATTGGGGATTACGTAAGTTTAGGCATATATTGTTAGGACATAAAGTCAATGTGCTTACAGATCACAAACCTATTTGTGATCTATTTAAGAAAAGAGCGTTCACAAATAATATGAAGTTTAACAGATGGTTCATAAGTGTATTAGAATTTGCCCCAAAATTTAGATATATCCCAGAAGATATAACACTATTGCAGATGCTTTGTCAAGGTCGCAAGAAGAAAACGAGAAACAAATCACAACTAATACTTTCTGTTTTAGTTGTCAGATCATAGATCTAGATTTAGAAAGAGTTCAGATTCGAACAGCAAAAAGATGCTAACATTAGAAAAAAGTGGGTAAATTAATGCAAAATGAGGATGATCAGTCTGAATTTTAGTTAATTAATGGAATTCTATATAAAACATCAGATGAACCGAATGCTTGTTCACGATTGTATGTACCTAACACGCTAACAAAGAAGTATTAGAACTAACACACTCTTTACAAGTTGTCAGGACATCCTGGAATAAAGAAAAAACATGTAGAACAGTCACTAGAACTATTTTTTGGCCGAATTGCAATGAAGATGCTAAAAGATTTGTTGAAAATTGTCATATCTGTAACGTACACAAGGGTAACGTTAATGTAAAAGCCCCTCTTGAGAAATATCCATCAGAATTAACTCCGTTTCAAGTAGTTTCAATGGATTTTGTAGGTCCATTTCCAAACACAACTAGAGGTAATCGTCAGATTTTAGTTTTCATAGATTACTTGACTAGATATGTTGAGATCATTCCAGTCAGAAACAGAGAAGCAACTACTGTAGCAGAAGCTCTGAAATCTAGAATAATTACTAGACATTTCATGCCCTCAAACATTATTATCTGATAATGCAGGAGAATTTACTAGTGACATTTTAAAGAAATTGTGTGAGTTTTATGAAATTAACAAGTGTCAGGTTACAGCTTATAAACCAAGCTCTAATGGAGCAGTTGAGAGAACAAATCGTAAGATAAAGGATGTACTGAAAACTTTAGTAACTCCACAGACTGAAGATTGGGACTTAATGCTTGAAGACGTACAGTTCACTATTAATAATTCTGTAAATGAATCTGTTGGGGAAACCCCACACTTTCTGTTATATGGTTATCAGAAAAGAATGCCAAATACCTTATTAGACGAAGCAACTCCACCAAGACACACTTATAATTACGAAGACTACGTTGCATGGAAAACAGACTGACTTTCGAGACAGTAAAAGGCACAAGGGCTCGATTGAAGGCGTTACATCAAAAGTCTAGTAAGTATTACAATAAGAAATCAACAGTCCCAGAATTAAAAATAGGTCAACAAGTATATGTGCTTAATCACAACGTTGAAAGACCTAATGTTAAAGTAGTCCTAAATTTCAAGGTCCATATAGAGTAATAGAAAGATTAAAGTTAAAGAAATTTAAGCTAATGCATGAATCAACTTTAAGTGAAACTGTTGCACATTGGAACCATATTAAAATAGTACATTCCGACATTTGGTCAGAAGAACATTTAAAGAATTTTAAAGATTTAAAGGAGTCAAGTAGTAAGGAAAACAGTAACGTAAATGATTCCCATACTTCATCAGCATTAGTGACTCCGAGATCAATTTAAGGAAAAGATAGGACCAAGTGCAACAGGTCAATAACATTGTTGTATAAGGTTTACTGCTTATAATATAGTGCAGGAAATGGATTTCACTATGGCTCATGGTGAGCGATATCTGCATCTCCCTCTTGCAAATCAAGAAGGGAGCAATCCTAAAAGAACATGGTCATGTAAGATGATACACGACATAGCGGTTGTAACCATCAACATTACAACTGTAGACGAACAGCAACAAGAGCTTAATGGTTAATGGAAAACATTGAAAGTCTCATGTCAATAACCAGAACAATTCTATTTTATTAAAGCTTAGGGAAGATATTAGTCAAGTGTTACCCAAGAGAATTACAAAAGATCATTGTTGCCATTTATTGGCACAGCCTTAAACTTGTTTGGTGTAGCTACTGATGGTGATGTAGATAAAGATAGGGCTATAATAGAAAAAATTAGAGTTATGGGCCGCGGAACGAACGAGGTACCATCATGACTAAGGTCATTGATGCAACTAACAAGAACCAGAATTTGATTGTTAAACTAAAGGACTTTGTAAACAATATGGCTCAGAATATTACTACAGAGATAAATGACTTAAACAAGTCACAATATGTAACTAAGTTGTTATTTGAAACAGAAACCTTTTTGTTGAATCATAAGGAACTGTTAAATGCAGTAATGTTAGCCGCTAAAAACATTTTATCACCATACCTCATCAGTCCTAGTGAGTTGCACCTTGTAATTGAAAAATGTATGTTAGATCATCACTTCAAACCGCTGGTGCAAGATGTTCTTACTTACTATAGCTTGATTAGTGTAAAAAGGGTTTCTGATCACATTGTGTTGGTGATACCATTTAACAATAATGAAGTTAATAACTTAATTTCCATTTACCCTTTCCCAATGCTAGTAAACAACAAGTCAATAGTTTTGAACCAAGGCATAGTACATTTTGAATTGTAACAAAATTCACTTCTGTTGGTGAAACTAAGTGACAAAGATTTTGATTGATTGTATCATGCCAGAAACTAATGAGTTTGTTTGTAATATACAGGGGGGCTTTTATCAGCCACTTAACAAGTTGTATTGCATTGATGTTTTAATTAATGACAGGAATGGTGAGAATAAGTGTGAGTACATCTCTTACAGTCCTGATTTCAAAGCTCAAATTTTGTATGATGAAATGGTAGTGTTTCACAGGATCAAGTAACAGCTAAGGTCACTTGTAGGAATAATCAATCTCAGATAATATTTAACAACATAAAATCCTTTGTGACATCTTGTGAAGTAGTTATTTTGAATTATTTGTACTACAAGCCTACCATTTTTGCTTCTTATACCTTAAATTTATCTAGCCATATCAATAATTTTGATAATGTCAAGGATTTCAAATTATCCAAACTTGAGTTAGAGTCATTTGACAAACTTGAAGCAGCTAATCAATTTTTCCATATGTACAAGACTGACATTTCCCCTATCATGTCCATGATAAAATATTGTTTTGTTAGCACTCAACCATAGTTGCTTTCATATGTATTGTCCAGAGTGTTAGTTGTTAACAAACTCAACACCATTAAGTCTTTACTGAAAAATTTGCCTTCAAGTAACTAATATACTAGCATTATTGTATATATATATAACCATTTTTTATTTATTTCAACATTGTATTTTATTATATATAATCATTTTTATAATTTTAGGCATTGAGGTCACTGCCAGTAGGTGGCCGAGTGTTGTTAGGAAACAACAAGAGTCTGTCTAGAAATAGCTAGGGAAAACTTAGTTAGGAAAACCACTGGTAGAATATATATAGTGAAAGTAGAGTGATGAAGGATCTACCAGATGTTAAGGTAGAAAAGGGAGTAGATGTGTACAGCATAAGTCTGCACGAATAGCAGTTTCGTAAACCAGACCAAAACATTGGCACTTGTTTTGGAAAACAGTAAGGTGCTAACCTCACCAGAAAAGTTGAACTTTGACTCCTTCAGTGGGTGGTTACCGTCGAGGGCGAAACCAATCACATGAATCTAGAGGTGGCACCGGAAGTAATGAAAGCCATTCGTGAAGAAGTAGGAGGTGTCCTAAAGGACATTTGAGGAGGAGCTAATTGAAGTAGTTAGGTCGAAACTTCATTTGAAGTGCTAGAGAAACCCAGTCAAGAACCAGACCTTATACGAGGAGGCTGTGTTCCTTCTCACTCTGTTCCAGTGTAGTGTAGTAGTGTGTAAACTGTGTAATTGTGAACTTCATACATTATTCTAATTATAAGTAATTTTTATGAAGAGGTGTTTAACTTGCCCAGTTTCCCAAAGATATCCAACAACCCATGTTTTTAAACATATAAAAATTACCTCCTGAGAGACTTAGTGAAGAATAAATAAACTAAATGTTCCTACGAGAGAAGAAACTCAAACCGTAAACTAGTGATAGATGAAGGTTAGCCATATGACAAATAACCTTTCAAACATTACCCGTAACAACGAAAGGAACTAGAAGAAAAGAGAGAGAAATAAGAACTTGTAAGTACGCCACGCAACATAACGAAGAGAGAAATTAAAAATAAAGACAACCACAACATATATATATGTTTATATGTATAATATATATATATATATATATATATTATATATATTATATATATATATATATATATACATATATATATATATATATATATATATATATATATATATATGTATATATATATATATATATATATTTATATATAAACTGGATATTAAACAACTGTAGCTTGATGTTACACACGACAAACACCCACACACACACACACACACACTTGCGTGCGCACACAACACACACACACACACACACACACACACACATATATATATATATATATATATATATATATATATATATATATATATATATATATATATATTTGCCCCAATGAACGACTCCTTCATACACTTTCCACACTCCCCATTGGTGCACTGTGCAGCTCACGTGGCAGTGTAGACTGAGCCCAAGTTTTACCCTCTTACTTCATCTCCATTCCCGTTGCCTTTCTTCAATCTTGCCTTCCAACCTCTCTAACTATGACTTCTTAGTGCAACTTAGGAGTTGTCCCCGAATTCTACCTCTGCAGAATACCTGGAGGAAGCAAAAGTGTCGTCACAATCTTCTATGCCAAATTTTCCACAACTGAACACCTCCTCCATTCACCCTCTCAATGGGGAGTGTGGGGGTGAATGGAGGAGATGTTCAGTTGTCGGAAATTTGGCATAGAAGATTGTGACAACACTTTTGCTTCCTCCAGGTATTCAAGAGTTTTCATAGACTTCATTTCTGTTGTGAAACGTAACTGAAGCGATCCTCACCAAACATGAATCTTAATACTGTACATCAGTTTTACTTAAAACTAAGCTAAAAGTGGTATATTGTTGGTATGATAATTTTACTGATAATTATGATGAAAATGAATATGTTGATATTAATAACCTTTAAAACTCCAGGTAACAGGACTACGTAAACTTTTACCGAAGTCTGGCGACGAGTGTGTCGATTATTTTATGAAAGGCTTCTTGAACGATCAAAATTTCCCATCCGTCCTGACAACATCTCAGGAGTTCCAATATAAACTCTGAGCCTGAACTGCAAAGTTCTTCATGAGTTTACGAATATAAAAGTTTTTTTTTACTACGTTACTTTCATATTATAAAAATAAAACCCACTAATATACGGATGTATTCCACGTCCATAATATTTTACGAAAAATTTAATGGCTCCCATTTTCCTGTGGTATTCTCTTATATCATGAAGTCACGTGTATCTACAGTGATAATTTAAGCATATATATATATATATATATAGATATATATATATATATATATATATATATATATATATATATATATATATATATATATATATATATATAATAGCCACACACAGGAACTTATGAATACGTACTATCTAAAAGATTCATCAATACGTTTTCACCGGGGTAGACCACAAACAAGACACAAGATCGCATATTCTTCAAACTACATTTCCTTTACATTTTTTGGAGAATAATTGGGAAAAAATATTTGTCGCATATGAAACACCGTCGACGTAAACCAACCTATTAATATGTCTCCTAAGTTGATTCTCTCTTCGTCTAAAACAGAAAGCAATACTCCTGTGCATAACTATTCAGTTGGTTTGTGTCCTCGGCTCCTAAAAGCCTTTTAAGAGATCAAACACGGTTGACTTAATACCCTGATCCCTGGTTTTTGGTTTGAGACCCAATAGACGAAGACCTTAAGAGCCTTATGTAAATAATCCCCCAAGATCCGTCAAGGGTCCTGTGAAGTCTATATTGGGGTGGAAGGAAAAGGTATGCCTGGGAGATGCAGAAGGGTGGTAATAGAAGTTTAGAATTCTTCTGAGCTGATGATTATTCAAGAAATCACCCAGGAAAGAGAGAGAGAGAGAGAGAGAGAGAGAGAGAGAGAGAGAGAGAGTGATTCCAAAACAAACAGATTTTTGTTTAATGTGTTACTTTTCCTATTCTCTTGCTATAAATTCATCGACTTTTTATTCCAACAACAAATAGTGTTCTCATTTTCTTTCTCAATATAAAATCTAGTAGACAGTTATTGTTCTGTTTTCGAGAAATATTCAGTTTTTTGCTCAAAGTTTTATGTTTCCGGTAATTGTAGTAAAACAGTGTGATCAGTTTTGTACCTATCAATTTCCTGCTTAGGTTTATTGTATTTAGATTAGCATCACTGTAGGAATTCGTCTGTTCATAGTGTGAAAGAATGGGAAATGAAAGGGGTGACATGTCAAATAACTGAAACTACTTACAGATATTAGTATCTAATGCATAGTTTTTGAGGTCACTGAGATGAATAGTGATACTCCTGATGCCCTTCAAGTCGAAGTTCAGCTCTGATGGGAAAGGGGGATAGATGGGGGAGGGGGGGTGACATGTAAAAATAAGCAAAAGTGACATATATTAATGTCTAACCCATAGTTTTTGAGGTAACTAAGATGAATTGTGACACTCCTCATGCTCTATGAGACCAAGTTGAGCCCTGGAAGGAAGGGGGTTGAGAACGGGTGGGAAAGAGGTGACATGTAAAAATAACCGAAAATTACTATGAATCAATGTCTAATCCATAGTTTTTGAGGTCGCTGAGATGAATGGTGACATTCCTGATGCCCTGTAAGTAAATTTCAGCCCCGATAGGAAAGGGAGGGGTTGAGAAGGGGTGAATATATAATGTAAAAATGACATGTTACTGTCTAATGCATAGTTCTCAAGGTTTCTTAGATGAATAGTGTCACTCCCAATGTAATGCCCTTTCAGTCCTAGTTCAGCCCTGATAGGAATGGGGGATTAGAAATGGTGAAATATAAAATGTCAAAAATGTTGGGCAACATACTGAAGCAACTTTCTTAACAGGAAATGGAGAGAGAGAGAGAGAGAGAGAGAGTTAATTTATCTGTTGTCATTCAGAGTTTTCCCAGTCAGTGCCGTGTTGGTCAGCTAGTATATTATATATATGTGTGTGTGTTTACTCGCAAAATAATTCAGGTGTGTTGGTGCTTTAAAGACTAGCATGGACTCTTTTATTGTAAATGAAATGATATTAAAAATATTTAATATCGAGAAAATAGGAATCTTTAAACCATTCCATTGCATATGAGAAATTATCACGGCATCTCTAGAGCAATTGAGAACCCCCAAACGAGTAGAAAAATACCCTCAGTAACTTCTATATACACGAAGAGAACGTCAGCTGTGACCACAAACCCCATGACGTCATGGATTGCAGAATGGGGGTTATTTGGGCAAATCAAGAAGAAAGAGACACAGTCAGGAGACGTAATGTGTTCGAATCGGCAATAAAGTCACGTTTAGATTCCCCTGTGGAGCAATGGCAAGTAACATTCTCTCTCTCTCTCTCTCTCTCTCTCTCTCTCTCTCTCTCTTAGTAATAAACGAAATGTCTGAATAAATTAAATTAACGCGAATATTCAGTTAGAACTGTCTAAAAGAGTAATAATATTTTAGCGCAACCAAGTGAATATTATCTGGAAAGGCTTGGTCTCACAGCAATATAGCAAGATGTAAATAACTGCTTGTAGGGAAATACGGCAAAAGTAAGAGATGCTTATGGTAGAATAGAAAGTTGGGGTAGACCTGATATGTTTATTTTATTGACATACATAATTATTGATTAAGACAACTAATTTAAGTGCTCTTTCTTCGTTCAGATTTTTTCCCCTTTCTTTGTACTTCGTTATATAAATCCACGTGATGCATAAGTGGCCTGATTAACTATATAGTTTCTTTGTACTTACGTGAAATATTTTAGCGCTGGGTTTTCTACGTGGAATGTTTTATTACGGGGTTTTATTTGTGCTGAAAGTTCCACCAGGATTGCATTTCGGTACTTTTGTTTGATCTCCCCTCTAATGAGAAACCCAAGCCTTACTCTCTTGGCACATGTGTGTTCATGTGAGAGAGAGAAGAGAGAGAGAGAGAGAGAGAGAGAGAGAGAGCTTATAATATCCTCCATTAACGCATCACTCCCTTATAAGATTATTATTGGATGTATTCATACAACACAGTTATTAGACGTGCGAGTTTGAATTAGTACTTTTTGAAATGGTAGAGAGTGAGTGATACTGGATTAAAGGGAAAGAAGGACTGATTGTTGCATGCCGCTGGCGTTTCCGTTATAGTTTATTCCGTCCATGTGATATTTGTATACTCAAGAAGATTAAGGTTCAAAGGGAAAAGCGTTTTCCCTTATGGTCTGCTTTAGAAAGAGAACTCTTTGGTTACAACTGTACCAAAGAATAAGTGATAATTTTCTAATCTGAATAGTTGCTTTTTACGTATCTTAATAGCTTCCATTAGAACGTAGCCTCTCACTCCTGAAAAGAGTACAAATGTTCTTATTCGCCATAACAGCATATCACCATTTTTCTCAGCCATTTCCACGAAAACACTCCCTTTCCAGGAGTACCACTTTTTATCGTCAGCATCAGCATAACTCAATAAGATTCGTCTCTTCTTTTAAGGCAACTTGAATTTTTTTTTTTCTTTTCGTATGAATATTAAGTAGACTGACCGGCAACTTTGAGAAGAGTGGAGTAATAGTCATGAAAGTTAACAGAAATTAATTTTTAAGATTGGGATCTGTCTCCCGTAGGGGGATAGTGCCGTCAGTGCACCTCATGCGTGCACTGTAGGCATTACTTAAGGTTCTTTGCAGCGTGCCAACGGTCCCTAGCTGCAATCCCCTTTCGTTCGTTTTACTGTACCTCCTTTCATATTCTCTTCCATCTTACTTTCCACCCTTTCCTAATAATTGATTCATCGTGCAACTGCGGGTTTTCCTCCTGTTACACCTTTCAAACCTTTTACTGTTAATTTCCGTTTCAAGATTATGAAGAAAATTTGGGATTTATCGGAATCCTCACTACCCCTGTCTAAAATGAAATGTTTTTTTTTATTAAATATTATTTTAAACAGTGGAAAAATCATGAGGTTTTTGTGATGTCTCAGACCTGGCTTTCTGTAGCACAATAATAGCTACATTACATTGAAACATGCATGCAATTGACTTCTATTTAAAGTAGATATCTGCAAGTAGCATAGTAACTGGAAGTTGAAAAGGAGTAAAGCTTACACAACACCATCAAGGTAATAGGGTAACTGATTTGAGAGAGGTAATACAAAGGGGAAAATGTAACATGTTGCCTGGGTAACATAATGTGTTAAGGATACTAGAAAGAGCGCAAACTGTAGCATTAATGTAGCAAGATAAGTAAAGAGCATATGGAGAGGTTGCGAAAGCACTTCGAAGGGCAGGAGATTTCTGGAAACTGAGTTCAAATCACTTTAACACAGAATGACTTGCAATAAAACGAATATGGGTAACGCTGTCAGTGCGATTACACTCTTGAGTTGGAGGCATTCGAGATTTTCACTGAGATGAAAGATGAGGAATGGAGGGCATATATTTTTCTTATTTGGGTTTTCAAAATAAATGAAGCACTTTCTTGTTAATGCCATTTTTGACAAGTTGGCATTATACGCTCTTAACTAGTGAAAATGAAAGTCATCAAAATGACTGTTGGACGGAAACTATAATTACTCCAAATTTCCCGTCCAAAATTTCTAACCATTTAATAATTTAACACGTTTAAATGGCAACGAAGATTTCTTGTATGCTTGGGGTAAGAATCAGGAAACATCACATAAGTAAGGAAATTAGTATAAGATTATCTTAGATGTATACGATTAAAAAAATAAGAATCCAATACTTTCTGTTTTTATTTCTGAAGAAAAAATTATTTTCATTTTATTTCTATTTTTTCCAAATCCATGTAATTTCCATTTAAAAATCATAGTATATGAAACATATAATTAGCCATGGATATGGTGTGCGTAAAGAATATGCAGGATTACAAAAATAGTAAAGAATTTTATGGACAGCGATAGACAATCAAGAGTACGGTTGTATTGCTCTGTGTGCAAAAGCA
>NC_087210.1:9662530-9690030 GCF_015104395.2 Macrobrachium nipponense | reverse complement strand
TAAAATGCATCGGGAGTGTCACTATTCATCCAAGCATCCTCAAAAATTATGGTTAGATACTAAAATCTGTTGTTTTCGTTATTTTTACGTCACTCACTTCCACCCCTTATCACCCCCTTCCTATTGAGGCTTAACATGGACTTGAAGGACTTCAGGAGTGTCACTGTTCATTTCAGTGGCCTTGGAAAATATAGATTAATCACCTCACACTCTCTTACTGAGGCTGAACTTAAACTCTAAATGGCATCAGGAGTGTCACTATTCATCTCAGCAATGTCAAAAACTAATATCTGTTATTTAGTCATGTCTTATTCCCACAGCATTCTTCACCAGATGGTAAATCATATGTATACCAAGTTTGGCTGGAATTGCTCAATGTGTTCCAGAGATATGGTTGAACATGCACTCACACATAATTACATCCATATATACATAGTTATGTGTGTGTGTACTAGTGTTTGTGTGTACGTGTCTTTGTACTTGTTCGTGTGTAATATCTAAGAATTCAAGGATGCTTATATAATAACTTCTAAAAGTTATGATTTTTATTCAATATCTATTTAATGATTATATTTAAAGATCCTTTTAAAAGGTAAACTCTGCATGAAAAAAACATTACATTTTATTTGTTAACTTTTCACTGCAGTTTATTTTATTTGAAAAATTGGTTATTAATGTAAAAGGAATTTTGAACTGGCAAAGAAAAGAAACAGCTACCCTGTTAATAGTTTCCCTTATATGTGCATAATTAAAAACATTTTACTCCATCAGCATGGAATCGCCATGCTGACCTTATGGAAACCAAAGTTGTTACCATTGTATTGCAAAAAATATTTCGTGGTATTCATAAGATTTTCATTTTTAGCATACCGTCTCTCTCTCTCTCTCTCTCTCTCTCTCTCTCTCTCTCTCTCTCTCTCTCTCTCTCTCTCTCTCTAAAAGTTTGACATAATAATAGAAAAACTGGATGATATATGTAGAAATCACAAGGACTGGACTGTTCTCCAATCCGGAGACTTTAAGTTTCCTTCCGTAGACTGGAAAGAAACGAATAGGAGATTGTGGTTGTATTTATACATATAAAAAATAGAGTAATAGTAGTGCAGAAGATAAGAGGCAATTCGAAAAGCTATTAGATATGCTACTAGAATACAACATTCAACAAATAAATCACCTGCCAACAAGAAAGGAAAATACTTTAGACCTAGTATTTGTGAACGAGGTGAATTATGTTAAAGAAATAATAGTTTATAATGCGAGTATTTCAGACCATAATGTCATAGAATTAACAGTCCATTCCAAAGCAAGTGAAAACAGAGATAAACAAGAAATGAAAAAGTGGGAAGGATATGGAAAATACAACTTCTACGGTAAAAATATAAAATGGTCAGAAATAAATGAAGAACTAAACAAAGATTGGGATAACATTTTCGTAAGTGATGATATAAGGGTAAATACGGAGATATTATATAAAATATTAGAGAAAATAGCGGATATGTGTATACCGAAGAAGAAAAGTAAACATCAGTCATGCATACCAAGAGACAGAAGGATCTTGTTCCAGAAAATCAGAAAGTGGAAAAAGGTCTTGCAAAAGAAAAAAATGCATAAAAAGTGATCAAACTAAAAAGCAAGGTAGAAAATGCAGAGCAAAAGATTATACAATCTAAAGAAAATGAAAAACGGGACTTGGAAGAAAAAAACCCTAGTAAATATCAAGCAAAACCCCAAACTATTATACTCCTATGCGAAAAAGATGAATAAAAGAAGAATAGAAATAGGCCCTCTAAGAATTGAAGGGATATTAACAAAAGAAAAAAAGGAAATATGCAACATATTGGCAGAATAATATAAGAGAGAATTCACCCCTAGAATTGATAATGAAGATAATGATATATAAGTAAGGGACGAAAATAGTGAATATTTAGCAGATATAGATATTAATGAAGCTGATATTGTGTTAATGAAATTAAAAATGGAGCTGCTGCAGGGCCTGATGGTGTTCCTTTATTTTGTTAAAGAAAGTAGTTCATTCTATCGCAAAGCCACTTGCAATATTATTAAGACAAAGTGTAGATACAGGCAAGATTTATGATGAGCACAAATTAGCATATATCACCCCTACTTTCAAAAGTGGATCAAGACTAGAGGCAAGTAATTATAGGCCTGTGAGTCTAACATCACATATTATGAAAGTGTATGAAAGGGTAATGAAGAAAAATATTATGAAACATTTAATAAAAAATAATTTCTTTAATATAGAACAACATGGTTTCGTACCCGGAAAAAGTAAACAAACCCAACTATTAGTCCACCGTGAGAACATATACAAAAATATGAAAAGCGGAAATGAAACAGATGTGGTTTATCTAGACTTTGCAAAAGCTTTTGACAAGGTAGACCATAATATATTAGCGAAGAAAATTAGAAAACATAATATAGTGGATAAAATAGGAAGATGGTTAAGAGAATTTTTACACAACAGAAAACAGATAGTTATTGCAAACGATGAGAAATCGGATGAAGCTAAGGTAATATCCGGTGTGCCACAAGGTACGGTGTTAACTGCATTACTGTTTGTTATTATGATTGCAGACATAGACAGTAATGTTAAGGACTCGGTAGTGAGTAGTTTCGCCGATGACACAAGAATAAGTAGAGAAATTACTTGTGATGAAGATAGAAACACGCTACAAAGAGACCTTAACAAAGTATATGATTGGGCAGAGGTAAATAGGATGGTATTTAACTCTGGTAAATTTGAATCAATAAATTATGGAGACAGAGAAGGAAAGCTATATGCATATAGGGGACCTAATAATGAGACAATCCCAAATAAGAAAGCAGTTAAAGACCTTGGTGTGATGATGAATAGGAATATGTTATGCAATGATCAAATAGAAATTCTATTGGCAAAATGTAAAGCAAAAATGGGAATGTTGTTACGGCACTTCAAAACAAGAAAAGCTGAACACATGATTATGCTTTATAAAACATATGTTCGTAGTCCACTTGAATATTGCAATATGATATGGTACCCACACTATCAAAAGGATATTGCACAAATAGAGAGTGTACAAAGGTCCTTTACAGTTTAGATAGAAGAAGTTAAGGACCTTGACTACTGGGAAAGAACTACAATCCTTAAAAATTAAATAGTTTTTTTAGGAGGAAGAGAACGCTACATGATAATTCAGGCATGGAAACAGATAGAAGGAATAGCCGAAAACATCATGGACCTAAAAATATCAGAAAGAGCAAGCAGAGGTAGATTAATAGTACCCAAAACTATACCAGGAAAAATAAGGAAAGCACACAGGACATTAATCCACTACGCAGCAGCATCGATAATGCAGCGTATATTCAATGCGTTGCCAGCTCATCTGAGGAATATATCAGGAGTGAAAGAAGATGTGTTTAAGAATAAGCTTGACAAATATCTAAGCTGCATCCCAGACCATCCAAGATTGGAAAATGCAAAATATACCGGAAGATATACTAGCAACTCTCTGGTAGACATTAGAGGTGCCTCACACTGAGGGACCTTGGGCAACCCGAACAAGATGTAAGGTTTGTAAGGTAAGGTCTCTCTCTCTTTCTCTCGTTACCTAGTTCAGTAATAATTTCTGTTCCTTAAAGAGTGTTTTCTTTGGTGAACTTACCATCTTTAACCACAACTGCCAAATGTGCGCTTCCTACCACTTTCAGATTCTAAAGACCTTACGTCTTCTTAGATGCAGCTCTGTTCCGTATCAAAGCTATGAGGATGGATTCTGTGCTTGAAAACTAATTACCTCTGGAAAGGGTGTTTAATTGCAAAACATTCACAATTCCTGTGTTCTCATATTTCGTTTTTGGCGATGAATTTAAGAATGTTATTTAAAGTGGAAGCTCGTTTACATTTTTCCATTACCAACTAACCTTTTAATTTTGTTTTTCTCGTATCTTCGAATTCAGCAGTTCTTAAACTTCGGTTTATTTCATGTACGGCAATTTTTTTTTTTGTTTTTTTTTTTTACTGTTTACTTTTTATCAGTAATCACTTGTTTATCCTTCTATTATTTTTTGTGTGAATATTAAACTTTTCTTAAATGCTGATGTCTGTTTGGTAAATTTTCCAGATTTATTATTATTATTATTATTACTATTATTATTATTATTATTATTCGCTAAAAGATATCCATAATCATTTAGCACATCCTGATATGCTGTGTTTTTCGCTCACTTACAACAGATTCGTGTTCCTCCGAGACATGAAATTTTTCGGTCCAAGTAAAATCAAGTTCTCACTCTGGCTAAGGTCCTCATCAATTACCGCAATTCAAGAAGGCAGTGCTTCTTACGAGTTTACTTTCTTCATTGGACATGAAGAACTTTGCTATTTTGCTCTATAACTTATCCAACAATATGATAACCGCATCAAGACCATAACTACCTACTCTGCAATGTAAGTGACGTTGACCTACTATTCCTAGTTTCTTGTAAATAAACCTGCGATATCCATTACTGGCATATTCTTTTCTGCAGCAGTTACCAACTGTTACTCTAAGGAGCTATGAGCTAAGTAGGATTAGGCGGACCGTATCTCTATTCCCTTTTCCAATATGGCGCAACATGTGACGTTCTCCGTCGAGGCCAAATCAGATTACGATGCCTTTAAGAAGGTTACGTCTGGGAGCGAGCCGACCTTGACATGACTGGGACGCCTAATACTATTGGCTGGTATCCCTTGACTGGAAAGCAAAAACATATGGTCGTCTTTACAGTTCTACCAGTAAGAGTGTTATACAACTATTCATAATCACCAAAGCCGATTTTAGATTATCTGCTTGTTTCGATACGGAATAATCTTTTACTTTTTTTTTTTTTTTTTTTTTTTTTTTTTGTGAGGTGAACAGTTTGTTCCTTTTATTGCAGAGACTATCACAGGACTTACTAAAACCTTAGCAATGGATAGATATAGTGCCTCTCATATATAATGCTCAGTGTTTTTATTTCTATCATTAAACAACACAGACACCCAAGACTGATTCAAATTCTTACATTTACTTAAAAGAACCTATTAATGTCAGGTGTTTCTGTAAAAATATTGTGTAGGAATGAATATTAACATTTCTGCTCTTGTTTCTTTTGTTTCTTACTTGTGTCTGTTTTATAAGGCGTGAGGTTGAGAGAACTACAGGGTGAACAAGATGTTTTATTTGCCGAAGCAGAAAAATTTGATTATCTCTATTCTCAAGGTTGAATTACAGCAGTAGTACTTCGTGTCTTATATGTGGGGTTTGTCGATGATGAAGTCGATAATAAAAAAACGTTAGTTTTCAACATAAATATGCCAAGAATTTATTACCTTGGGAAACTTAAAACAAAGAAGCATTGCTTCACGATCAGGAGGCAGAAACACCTACCATTCCTATGTATCTTGATCCACAGGCCTGCCTGAGAATTTGTCCTCCTTCTCGGTGTCGTCCCGAAGTGTCTATGATTTATGATAAATACAGAAGGGTATATCATCCAGAACTTTTTGCACAGTCAACTTCCTTAGAAAATCGAGGCAGGAACTGGGATGCTGGGCAAGCGGTTTGGAGACTTAGCTATTGTATTAAAGGAAAGTCTCAGTTTGGAGAGAGAGAGAGAGAGAGAGAGAGAGAGAGAGAGAGAGAGAGAGAGAGAGGGGGGGGTGTTAGGGATAGAGTAGGAAGTCTGGGAGAGAAGCTGGGGGCGTTTCTAGCCAAGCCCTGTATGAATGCTTTCCCTTTTAGCTTTTGTGATGTCGACTTTCTCTCCAGGTTTTGGTTTTTCATTTTCTACTATATTTCGAAAAGCGCTGGATACGATTAAACTAGATCTCGTGTCTTATATTTCAGCCACCATTTATATGAACATTTCTGGTTTCTATTGTCACTTCTCAGCACCCAGTTAATTCCATCGATTGAAGCACTATCTGCCAATCTGATCATCCGATAATTATAAGAAAGAATTTACTGATATAAAGTACTGACTTTATCGTACTAAAATTTGTTTTATACTTTGAGGATGACTGAGGTGAAATGCACATACATTTACTTTACATCTTGATTAATAGTTCGATGTTATCAAATTAATCAACATTTATATACTGCGACTTTGTTTGGAAACCAGAAAAAGATAACTGAACAGCAATATGAGGCGTTCTGTTTCCATAAACCAAGAATAGATGCCGTGCAATCTGTTTTTCATTACGAAACCTGTTGGTTAGATGAACAGCAACTATCATTCTGTTTGAACGTTTACTCATCATCCTAACTGCTGGAATGAGTTACAAGCCGTACACCAGTCATTGCTGGTTTAGTATCGCTTTTTGAGAAATTAAATATTTAGAGCTCACACTCATTTGTTCATACAGAGCAAAATGCAGCTGCATTTTATTTCTTGTATTAGAATATACATTAACTCTCTTTGATGAGAATAATCTGCATATTTTTGGAACTTAATGTGTAGCAGATATAAAAGAGGTTATTTTTCACAGACTGCGTTAAAATTAATGGAATTAATAAAAATATTAACACCACAATTAGGTTTTCACTGTTTATGTGGAATGTTTAGTTTTTCAGTGATTTCACTTATTTGAAAGGAATTCTGACATTCAGTTAAGCCGATATACATGTTCATTGAGCTACGTAAATTATAATCTAGTTAACTTCTTTGAACGTATAAGTTTTCTCTATTAAGTCTCATTGGTGGGTGTCAGTAGTGGGGGGAAATTGGAAAGATTGGCAACATCATTCAAAACGTTCATATAATGGCAAACATGGAAGTAATGTTTAGAACGGGTAAGGGTTTCGAAGTGAAAGCAACTCAGGAAAATAAGGAAATAGATAACAATATGAATGGTAAAAATATGAAGTGATACATTTTACATCGGTAACTGGAATATAAGTGATAGATCACTGTAGGATAACAAATGATTAAGTCAAAATGAATAGAGAAAGAAAAAAGGAAATGAACTGTGCATGTTGGATATGAAAAGGAAATAGACGGAGAAGTGCGTAGAGTACATAGAATATGAAGGGACTAATGAGAAATGCAAAATATCAGGTATTTGAAAATGTATATAATATAGACGTTTTGGAAGTAATGAGAAAAACAGTCCCTTAAAAGCGATGAGTGACTGTTACAGAAGCGCTGGTACAAATAACATCGCATTCCCATCTGACATTATTGAAATACTGCTGAGCAAATAGTTCATTAAACGACATGGAAGGGACATTGTTTTATAAGGCAACCGGCCTTTGAAAAATCACGCCCCCAAAACAGCGTTTTGCTATGTGACAAACTACCTCCTGAAATACACATACAAGCATAAATGAGTAATTTTAATACCACTGGACCTATCAAAGATGATTACTTATTGTATAATCATTGCTTGATACCATTCACTGCAAGTATTATTATGTGCTGTATATATGCAAGCAAAACATTTGTGCGTTTTTCTTATTTTTCTTAAGAAAAAAAATAATCATTTCGACCTAACTTATGAGGCGAGAGTGTGATTTAGGCATGATCTAATACGCGCACACATCATACATAACTATATTGCCCTTGGAGAGTAGATTAAATATCTGGTAGTGAGGTTAATTTATGAAGTCATGGCTGACTTTTAAGAAAGGGAGAAATGTCAACAAAATAAATATAAGAGCGATGAAGCAACTCACCCTTATCAGGGAGTGGAATCGTTCATCAGATTCTCTCCCCCCCCCCCCCCCCCCTCTCTCTCTCTCTCTCTCTCTCTCTCTCTCATACTCAGTGCCATAAATAAACTCTACCATTTATAAAATGGTGCTTTTACCACTGTTAGCCTTCGATGACACATGGCGATTTGTCTGACGTCAACGCCAGCGGGTATGATGATAAACTTGCCTTGTTGTGCGCTCTAGCGTTTTGGAAAAGCGGACTTGTGGGCACAGAAACAAAAAGAAATAGTTACAGAAATTTCTGAACGTGATCCACTTATCCACATTTGCTAGTCTGCGTTATTTGAAGGAAATTTGGAAATATACAGCATACAGAAAAAAGGCGTTAATCGATGCCAAGTGTTTCTGTAATTAGTATCTGGCTGATGCATTGTAGATCTGAATCGTTCTGTAATAACCAAGAATTGTGGGATATGTTTTGCTAAAGAGAATTTTGTTTCTAATAATCATAATTGGGAAAGATCAACAAAAGTAGCAGGTCGCTGAACACGGAGAAGCTAAAAGTTATTTATGAAATTTTTATTTATATCTCAGAGACGAAAGTGTGATATAAATGTAGTTAGTTTGCAAGTCATCCAAGAAAACCAAAGGAATCGAATTACTATGAAAATATATAAAAAAAAAAGTTATGGAAATTCTGAGAAAGCTCGATTCAATGAATTATAAAGGTGTTCTGATGCAATTTTATATCATTTAAACGTTGCTGTTCATAATGTTTATGTACGTCAAAAAACATTACAAAATCTCTTGTGTTTAAACACTGCATAGCATAGAAGGTTATATATATATATATATATATATATATATATATATATATATATATATATATATATATATATATATATATATATATATATATATATATGTGTGTATATTATATATATATAATATATATATATGTGTGTATATATATATATATATATGTTGTAATATATATATATATATATATATAAATATATATATATATATATATATATATATATTATATATATTATATATATATATATATTCTATATCATAATATATATTATATATATATATATATATATATATATATATAATATATATATATATATATATATAATATATATATATATATATATATATATATATATATATATAATATATATATAATATATATATTTGTGTGTGTGCGCATGTGTTTATCTTTAAGTCATTGTCGAGGTAAAGGAACGCAATAACAGTTACAATAGACATGTGAATAATTGCTTTATACGCTTCATTATTCCTATTGAAACTAGTATTCAGTACTGCTGGCTGTAATTACTATGAAAAATAATCCTTCATGCTTTTTATGGTTGTTTTTGTTTTTATCAGGATTTTCACGAAAGATTGACGTATATTAATTACAAGGATTATCCCTTATATTATTTTCTATTATCTCCGGTATTTTTTCTTTTTTCTAAATTAAGGGATATTTGTCATTATGTAAAAATGGTGTAGAATGCGAGTGTAGTTCTGAAGTGTGTTTGCGTTTCAAATTTAATTTGATAATGAATCCGAATACTTATGAGAAACTATAAAATTATTATTTGCTCAATAATATGTCTTTTGTTAATAGTTTTTCCTTAGTAAAATTTTGAGGTATCCTTTGAACAATCGCAGACACATGAACAAAGATTTTCACAAATCAAAAGCAAGATTATGATAAAAATTGGCAGAAACGCTCAATGGGGACTTTTTCCAGCCAATGAACTCGTTCATAAATATCAACATTTCATTTCTGTAATATCTACAACAGCTAAGATTTCAGTCATCACCAATCCTCCAAAAAGAAAGTTGTTAGGAGATGGCTAACCAATGAATGTTTGAACTTTCATTCATTAAAATGCTTCCACTGATTCACACATAATCTTGCAAACAGGCAGGCAAATCTAACAAAAATATAACGTCCTTTTTGGCAGCTTTGAAGACAAACTGCTTATAAATAAGGGTTCAGTTGCTGGTTGTGCTGTTTGACAAAACTGGATGAAGGGAAATGAGTATTGTTAGATTAACCAAAGAAAAACTTCTTTCAGTATTCTTCTGAAGATTGAAAAAGAAACCCAGAAAATCACTGTGTAACTTGTTTACTTCTAAGTATTTAAATTTAATTTTACTCCACACTCGAGTACTTTCAGGCCCTATATGTGGCCCATTTTCAAAGAGATGTTTGGGATGTCAGCCTGGCTGACATCCCAATCATCGTATGAAAATGTGGGTTTCTTTTTCAATATTGTTAGATTATCTGGGATTCTAAGTAGTGCTGGTTTCTCTCAGTGTCAGGGTGGGATTTAATAGCGTACTTTTTTTTTTTTTTTTTTTTTTTTAACAACTGATTGTCAGATTTACTACTCAGAATTTTACGTTATTAATCCGTCTAATGCACATTATTTTAATAGCCTGCAGTTTGTACATTTATAAAGATTCACTATGAAATATAAGGCTTACTAATCGTTGTCTTAGTATCTTGGTCACTTGTTATTATAACTCTTAGTACATTGTAACTTATATAGAAGGTGTAATTAGTACTTTATCAAGAAGGACAGATATAAACATCTTTCATTCGATGAAACAGTAATGACTTTACCCCATTTTCTCGTTTTCCGGTAAAGAAAAATAAAAATTTGAAAAAAATTCTCAATCAGTGTAAAACCCGCCTTTCTCATCGCAAAGCAATGCTGTCTAAAAAAAATGAAACGAGACAGAGAAGAATTAGAAAGAAACATAAAATACAAAAAAATCGGGAAAAAAATCGAAGTAACTAAAACACATCAGCATGAGATGACCAGAAAGAGATTAAGGAAAGACCTCTTGCACTGTCAGTTGGAATTTCCTCTCCGAATAAAAATGCCCTCGAATTGACAAGAAGGTTGTTGACTTCGCCTGACTGTACTCTGCACCCCCACCCCTCCCCCTTGATATAAGAGTTAGTGTAGTCAAGAATTCTACTTCGTATTCCTGCATCAGAACAATGTAACTCGGAATATCAAATGGAAGGCGAATAAGAATTTCCCTTAGAGAAATGTTTGCCAGAAACACATAAAGGTTACATGATAAGGCATTATGTATTTTGAAGCCTTACTCGTGATGTAGCCTATGTCCTTTATACTTTTTCTTTCAAAATATTTTTCATTAAAATCAGTTGATAAAGGCGTTCGTATACCCTCATTTTAATTTTTTTTTAAATATTTCCACCCTTCATCCATATTGTTTAAGGAAGGAAAGTGTTCTTTCACCATTACAGGGTCCTTGTTTTTTCTTCCTCTAGTTCTTGTAATTTTGTCTTAAATTCAAGGCTTTTTGGATAGTCAATAATTGTCGTTAATAACCAAGGAGCAAATGGGTTACTTAACTCTCACAAACTAAAGTCTAACTTTTATACAAGCATTTAAGTGTATGTGGCACCAATCCTCAAAAAAAAAAAAAAATCCCTTTTGTTCTCTAATAATAAAAACTGGTCTTACTGCTTCTGCCTAGTCAAAGTTCCTCCAAGATTTTTCTTGAAAAATTGTTTACAACGAGCTAAGTTCTTTATGTTTGCCTATCATAAACAATTTCCATTTAACAGTCGAGGTCCAAGAACACCAAATATAAACAAGAGAGGTTATAGTTACTGACATAGTTGACTGAAGGAAAAACAGAAAATATCAAGATACACTTAGAGAGGCAGGGAAAGGAAAGCTAATCAAATTACAGTTTCTCAGTTCAGTTACACCGTCACTTGAACTCTGGCATGGCCACATTCCTCTGGACACCAACAGTAGGTCTTAATAAGATTTCCTGTATGAGAGAGAGATTTTCCAGAATAAGGCCTTTGCAATGCGTTCACGGGTGTGATGCAAGTAAGAAGGAGTTCAGGTATTTTTAGGATTGTATACGACGTTCCGCAGGCACAAATGTACTTTTGAAATCCAATTTGCTTAGAAATACTATTCCAATGTTACAAAAGTGATATTACTAGGACGTTGTTTGCCAGTTTCAGAGATAAGTCAGTTACACGGTGAAAAGTTGTGTGAAAAGATTGTAGACTTTACCATCGGCGCACTGGTATGTTGAGTAACGCGGAATCAAGGAGCAAGAGTTTGCTTATAAGAAGTTCACTGAGTTTGAAAATGAGACACCACAGGCAGAAATTCTTAGTCCCTTTCTCTTCAGCGTTCTCATGGAAAATTTTGCCGCACTACGCACACATAGAAGGGTGGAAATCTTCATCTATGAAGATGATGTCTCCATAGACTACCTCCAGCAATCTGGCAACATTCATTTACAAAAACACAACCGGTGCTTTAATGGGTTAAAAAACTAAATGCAGGAATTAGACCTCAAATTCATTACTAACAAACGAAGGCAGTGGCTATTAAACACACTCGTCTTCCCAATAATCTTTATCTTGGGAGAAGTCCTGAAATGGATAAATAATTTTGTTTTACCAGGAAGTTATTCTAATGTCATATGCTCCACCGGAAAAAATGACGTACATCACCTCAAGATAAAAACAAAGTGTTGCTTAAATGCCATGAGAAGAATCACTTCACTTCACCAATAAGCATCAAGTCATCTGCTAAGAATGTTTTGCATTCAGACAATCCGATCTTGAGTGGAATGGCCAACACCGGGAGTGTGTGTGCAAGCAGAGAAACAATTAATTAAATAGACTTAGTCTTGCGAAAAGAACTCCGAAGAAGAGATGAGAACGGCATAAAAGAATTGGCCTTTTGTCAGTCGTAATAAAACACGAAAAAAAAGAGAGACAAACCTTCCTTTTTAAGATGCAAGAGAAAAGAATAAGAGAAAACTGGGCACTAAATGAATTTCTCACCCGAGATCTCTCAGGTTCTGAGGGATATTTTCAAAAAAATTCTCTTTCGCTCTGTAGGAATGTCACATTTATTCAGACCTTCGATTTCTCCATGGTTTTTCACACTCCTGAACTGGAATTTTCTTACTTCAGGGTACAATCAGGTAAACGTTCGTCTTTTTAGATCATTTAAAGCCGTTAAGCTTGTGTCTGTTTGCCAGCTATATACGAAGATATTTCTTATAATCTTCGTTTTTTTTTTGGAGGAGGGACATAACAAAGGACTTAGCACTCGGATGAAAAAAATTCAAGAGCAACATGACATTAGCTGAAATTGTCACCTGGAAAGCTATTTCAAAATGGATCCTATGGCGTATATTGAATTGTTTGTTTAACCATTAGTAATACTTGTAACGATTACAAGATTTTGTGAGACCTATGAAAATGATCAAAAGTTAATAGACGATACAAACCTGCATAAACTTGAATAAATTGAGGTTCATGATGCTCGTGACTGGAACTGGAAATGTAATATACTTCCGAAATACCCCCAGTGGCAATTGGAGCTTTCTGTTGATCTTTCTTTCCTTTCTCTTCACTTAGGGGCGAAGTTGAAAGTTTGCAACCCATTATGAATAAGTACAGATTAGTAAAATCCTAAATAGGCAAAGGCAATTTAGCATTCAGTGGACAGATCTACCTACCTGCACGATTGTAAAACAGCAATTCATTATTTTACAGTGTGAGAAAAAGAAAATGTAATGGGTTTCATCCCGTTACGAGGTCACTATTTTTTTATAATCTCTTAGAGATTCAAGAAAACAATCACTCACCAATGGCAGGTAGAGCGGAAACTGTTTAAGAGCTGATTTGAAAAACTGGAGTCTTCTACCTTTTGGGTGAAAGGTTTGACAGAGAGAATACACTATTCTCCACATGGAATTTTGTTTTGGTTCTTTGGAATTAGTATATCTTAGTAATAACAATCGCGAGGTCTTTCCCTCGTAGGGGGTTAGTGCCGTCAGTTCACCTCACTTGGTGCACTGTAGTCATTTCTTAAAGGTTCTTTGAAGGGTCCCTTCGGCCCCTGGCTGCAACCCTTGTCATCCCTTTTATTGTACCTCCGTTCATACTTTATTTTTCCAGCTTACTTTCCATCCTCTCATAACAATGGTCTCATATTGAAACTGCGAGGTTTGTTCCTTTCACCCTAGTTCCAACCCCTTTCATTTCTTTTACTGTACCTCCATCCATATTATCTCTCTTCCATCTTGTTATCCACCCTCTCCTAACATTTGGTTCATGGTGCAACTGCGAGGTTTTCCTTCTGTTACACCTTTCTAGCCTTTCTACTCTCAATTTCCGTTTCAGCGCTGAATGACCTCATAGGTTCGAGTGCTTGGTCTTTGTCATTAATCTTTTTTTGTTTATTCCATTCCTCCTTTTACGCCTGTATAACCTTTTTACTCTCAATTTGCCTTTCAGCGTTGAATGACCTCATAGGTCACCATGCTTGACCTGTGGGCTAAATCTTATACTCCATTGTTCCTATGAGGGCTTTTGGGAAGCAACGTGGTATCGCCCTATGAGTGAATTAATAATTAACAGTCAATTCATTGTGACGAGTATTATCACTTTTGGTTACTGAATTTAAGAAATTAGAATATTATTGAGTCAGACAGTTCCTCGGGCCACCCGCTTTCAAATCTTTCATAGACATCACCAGAATCCCCCGTCACCAACCTTCGTTGATTTTTGTCAGAGATGACAAACACTTCCTTTTACCTGTTTATTTTTTCTGAAATTTCATTCAGGTGTTTATTATTTTGCGTGTTGAAAGAGAAATGTCTTCCTCAGCGTCCGTCAATCACGAGACAGATGAGGGGGAGCGGATAGAGTGATAGAGAGAGAAATTTGTAATTGAAAGCGTAATTCTTAAAATAGTCTGAGTTTGGCAAAGTGTATAATTTGAAAATTAAAATTTCTTTTGTAGCTTTTGTCCAGTCACACGTAAACCAAGCCTTATTTTATTACGCCCTCTAAAGGTTTTTGGTTTTGTCTGTAAAATTGAAAAATTTTGTTTCGTCTTATATGCGTATTCGAGTTTTGTTGGTAGGATAAGGGAACATGAGGAATGTCTGTTTGTATATACTATGTATATACATAATATATATTTGAAATGCATTGTCATCCGAACATCCAGACATATATATATATATATATATATATATAATATATATATATATATATATATATATATTATATATAATATCTATCTATATATATATATATATATATATATATATATATATATACTATATATACATATATATCTGTGTGTGTGTGTGTGTGTATGTATAAATTTTAAATGCACCATCATTCAGTCAAGTTATGTTCACCTCTCGCCGGTCTTTCAGTAATTGTTAAACCCCTTCAAGGCTAGTCACCTATGGCCACTCATATCAACCCCTATGATATTTAACAAAAATAAGAAGAAGAGAGAGAGAGAGAGAGAGAGAGAGAGAGAGCACGTGCACGGGGATTGCATTATTTCAATAATCGGCCCTTGTTACAGTTGCCTTCATTTTACCATTAACAAAAAATTATTAACAAATCACGGATGAGCTCACGGAATACTTGACAAAAATCTCCAAACAAGAGGAAAAGTTACTTTTTAACATTCTATCACTCATATATCTCAAGCGAATTGAATTGATGGTATGTAAGTGAATTTGAATGATCAATTTGCAAAGTTATCAGAGTTCTCTTGATTAGACCGATTAAGGAGTTGGTCATTCCATTCATTTAAACAGTTTGTTATTCTTTGTGAAAGATATTACAAAGCCATCACACTGTTTTTTTTTTCTCTCCGACTAAACTAATCTGTTTTCATATTTACTCGTTATGCTCTTAAATTACTCTTTGTATCTACTGTTAAAATAAAGCTGGCATGGTACTGATACTTTCACTTCGATTATTGTAGTGCTTTTATTTACTCTCTCTCAAAGAAAAAAAGATACTTAAACACCTTTTCGTTCAGTTTTATACTGACTTCGTAATAAGGAAGTTAACGGCTAATCTAAAATACTCATAATAATAGTGACATGGATGCCAATAATAATAATAATAATAATAATAATAATAATAATAATAATAATAATAATAATAAAGTAAGTGGGTAATGTCTTCGTAATTCCAGAAAATGAGAAATAGTGTTAGTCTGTAAAGCAGAAAATTCTAATTGTTTTTCTTCATATAACATGGAATTATATTTTAATGCGGTTAGCATCATTATGTGCACGATTTGATGATTTAAAAATGTTATTCCAAATTTCACCAAAAATTATGTAGGAGGGCTGTTCTACTTTATGTAAAATTTCATAATGACTTGACAAAAATACAACCAAAGTTACTCAATTTTCAACATCATTTATGTTAATTTGTCTTATTTCTTTGTCGTCTACTTATATATCATTGTGGATTTTCTGTTATGGATAGTTTTTCGATTTATTATACTTGTACTTTTAGTGATAATAATTTTACCTTTAGTACAAAAGTGAAATAATTTCTCAAAGCCTGATTTTATTTTGGTTGATTTTCACAAAATTTATTTCATCCATTGTTCGTGAGGTAAGCTGCAAATATGGTTTGAGCGTTTTCCTTTTTTCCCGGAAATGACAGATGGATTTTCTTAAAATAAAAAGCAGTTGCCCAAATAACTCAAAATAACTCTGCTACATACATCTGATCATCTAAAGTAGCGACGAGCCAACCAACTAAATTGATTTTCCAATGACATTTGAATATTACATTTGTTAATGTTCCGATTTCTGCAAGCAATTTGAGCAGCTGCGTTCGCAAAGGTCATATGAATAGTACTTTCTAATAATAGAAGTCTCAGATGCAACATAATTTCATTTTGGGAGGAGTTAGATTTACATGATGTATTTCATAATTACCTTCCTGAGGATGTCCAGAGCGAGATTATCTTCATCCTGAACTGAAATTCTGTAACTTTAGTAGAATATCATCCTTCCTGAATACGTTTTGAGAGAGCTGCTCTTGTATCACTTTCATTAATAAAGGTCGATGCTCAGACATTATTTTTGTATACAGTAACTTTTGAAAGTTAATGTAAGTCCCCCAGTTCACGTTGACGCTCATTGCACGACTGAACCTCATTAAATGTATCAGCCCATTCCAGCGAAATGTATCTCCAGTATCTTAATCAGCATTTTACACCATTTATTGATTATTCACCTTTATTTTCAAACTAGATATGGCATTATGATTTTTGCAGCATTTTATTAGATGTTGAAAAGTCACACTTAGAAGACAAGTATCTCGCTCTTTTAAGTAGTTACTTGTAGTTGGAAGTTATTATGGTTTAGTTTCCTGTATTTTCCTGTTCATGGCAATAGAATTTTCTTATTGATTATTTCTCCTTTTACTCGCCGTTTTTTGCACTGTCTTTGCTGCTTAGCTGTAAAATTAAATGTGTAACAACCCGCCCCCCCTTCCACAAAGAATGATTCATCTATTTACTACTATTACAAGCACTATCTTTCGTAGAACTGCAGTGGCAGAAGCTGTAAAAGTATATAATTGTTTCATGTGGTCAGTAGATGGTATTTCCTGCTTAATAAGTATACATTATTTCTGTAAAAGAAATGAAACAGCAAATGAACTCTCAGATTAAGCCTTTACTCTACCATATATCCTCTGATAATATTTCCTTTGATGTCATAAATTTCCTCATTTCTCATTACCCTTTCGTCATCAGTCTTTCCCCTTCCTTCATAGGGTCATTCATTTTCTTCGAAAGCGAATAGTATCTATAGAAAGGATCACAGAAAGTTCTTTCAAGGCAGCAGAGGAGCAAGTTAGTGTCGACGTTAATACCGTCCCTCGTTGGACAATTTCCGAATTCATTATCTCTAATAAGAAAGCCGTCATCAATGGCAACTCTCTTTGAGTCGCTTCTCTATGTTCCCAGTTCCTTCCTCTTTCCCCAAAAGGGAACCAATCATTCTCTTTTAAAAGGGTATGAGCTTCTCCTGCTTTTAGAACATGTTGTATATAATACAGAACCAGTAGAAAACAATAGTTCCTCAAAAATTTGTCTTTTTAGGTATACGAGTGCCGTTGCACAAATTTTTCTCAAGGTTTTAATATCATTATGTTTTTTGTGTTGTGGCCAGTAATTTATTAAACATCATCAATGGAAGTTTCACATTAATAATGGGAGAACTTAGACAATCGAGAACTATTAAGAACCAGGGCTTTGTTGACCTTGTAAGTACGAAAATGTAATAGTTAATTAGGTCAGACACCATCTAGATACAAATTTGTCTGCCTGATGCTTTTATGTATTTAGAGATCCCATTAGTATTTGACACCGTCCATTAATAAATTTTTTCTTTGGGATTTCCGGTCTTTATTTCTTTTGATAGGCACACACACACACACACACGAACACACACACTTGTGTTGGGTATTTAATAACACTCTTCGGCCTCTTTCTGTAGATTTTTATGAATCATAAACTTTATAACTATTATTATAAATAATCTCTCTCTCTCTCTCTCTCTCTCTCTCCACACACACACACACACACACTTGTGTTGGGTATTTTCTAATAACACTCTTCGGCTTCTTTTTGTAGATTTTTATGAATCATAAACATAGAAATAATCTCTCTCTCTCTCTCTCTCTCTCTCTCTCTCTCTCTCTCTCTCTCTCTCTCTCTCTCTCATAATTCGAAGGTAGCATCCGTGTGGCATCGTCCACTTACACAGCATTGAAATTAATTTGCCAATAGTCGATCAAATCCCTACTTGCTCGAGTTCATGATTGACTACGACGACCGTTTCTGAATTGGTCCACCTGCTTCATTACAGCATAACACCTTATTGATTGGGACTCATTAGAACAAGAGGGCATGCGTCTTGCATCTGGGTATGATGGATCTGGCATCCAGTCAGACAAAGAGGTTGTTAGGGATCGAAGGGGGTAGTAACAGGGTGCTGGAGGGGAACGTATTACTAGTGTCATTGCTATTCAGATAACGTAATCTACGCTGTACTTGAAAACAGACCCAATTTATGATTTGGTTTACGCAAACAGGCACGAACAATACTGTACAATGTCTGTACCTGAAAGAGAAACATCTTTTACTTCAGGGGCATCTACCATTCAGACACAACCACAAAATGTTACTAGACTTCGTTGATTTATTTATTCGAAAACGTTTTACCTACTTAATAACTGTTCACTTCTTTAGTAGATCAAGTTCTTCCCACTTAATAAGTATTGATGAAGAAGTACTATCTTAAGATTTGCATATAATATGAGATTTCAGAAATTGGAATTGTACGTGATTTGGGGTACAAAAGTAATTTTATATAATGGAAGTGCATACATACTCGTACAGTATTCTCCTGTTTATAGCGTAAAAGTCATTGCCAAGAGTATATATGTATTATTCAGAATATTTCCGTTAGTAAAAAAAATTGGATACAAAAGTAGACATTTACAAATGCTATCTGCATTTCAGAATTTTCATGGGGTTTTCTTTAGCAGAATTTTTAATGACAATTTTCAATAGTATAGAAAGTTTCAAAACGAAAATGAAATGAGCATGGCGAGAATATAAGAACCTTTTTAAATTTGTGGTTAGTGATGAAAATATCTAGGTTGAATTTGTTTCTTCGTGATTTTGATGCATATTCACTAAATAATTGTTATAAATGAACGATAAATTATCATAATTTGGAATTTATGAAATGTTTTAATATTTATTTTCATCGGGGACCACAGAGCTCAGTCAAAGTCTTTTATCTTTTTTTATAAAACAAATTTAGTGTTTATTATTCAGACAATTAAATTATTCCTCTTACTTTTTTTAAATGATTGTTGCTTTATTAAAGCCATTGATAGTTGGCAATTGTTTCGTCATAAACACGCATAGACAGACACATTCATAATCACACACACACACACACACACACACACACACACACACACATATATATATATATATATATATATATATATATATATATATATATATATATATATATATATATATATATATATATATATAGATATATATATATATTATATATATATATATATATATATATATATATATATATATACATACACACATACACACACAGATATATATATATATATATATATATATATATATATATATATATATGTAAGTGTTTACATAATAAAAATATGGAATGTTAGTCCATATATATAAAAGATTGCTTGCAGGAATGTGATCAGACTAGAGACGCTAAAGATGACGTATACAATAAAAGTAGGCTAAGATAACATGCCGTCACCTGTAGTCATTCAATTGTTTATAAACATTAGTCCAAGCTCCCTGCTTGAGACAACTACCCCGACCTATTATTCAAACGGCCTACGTGATCTGTAGCGTGTCTCATTTTGATTGTGTGTTCGTATGTAACTATGTCATCTGATAGTATGTTCATATGTTCGAACTACTGTCTGTTCCTTCATAACTTGTAACAGAGATGGTAGACAGGCAGAAGAGAGTTAGCTATCGTCATTAGAAGACCTGTACCTCTTTACCTAAGCTTTATCATGTAGAGGAATAGGATTAGCCATCATCATTGGCAGAAGCGATCAAGCTATCGTTATTAGAAGACTTGTACAATCATACCTGATCTTCACCATGTAAAACTTCAGAAGAAATTATATCTATTTTTATACTTAGTGTTTTCTACAAGAACCTCACCGAACCATGAGTTTAACACATCGTCGTAAAGATAATACCGACTTCGTAAGTGATCTACAAAACCCCAGACACTCCATTGAAGATGGAAGTGCAATACCAACCGACTTAGCGTATAGATTATCGCTAGTCTAACATTACCTCATAGGGCGCCTTATCATACAAGGCACAAGCCCTAATATTTGGTGGCCAGCGGACCAGAAGAACTCTACAACGTCCTACGAAGAAAAATCAGAATAATAAATCATGTATCATAAGAAGTCAACGACGACGGAAGCAGCAGATTCTTCAAGCAACCTAGTATCATCGTTTAGTAAGCGACTTCAGAAAACAATAAGAACTTCAACGACGACGAAAGCAACAGATTCTTCAACCAATTTAGTATCACCGTTTAGTGAATAACTTCAAGAAACAAAACCGACGTGTCTTTTTCTTACGACAACGGAAGCTTCGTCTCTCATTAGAATCATTCAAGAAAACATCGTTAGTGAGCGTTTCCGGCACTGCAAGAAACAAACCGAACGCGTCTGCAGCATCGGATTTTCAGGGCTCGAATCATCGAAACAACGCGCACGGGGGAAACTGAAGCCAAAAACCAGGTCGTCCGCTAAATAGAGAAGGAGGACCAAGGCCGTGTGTCGTTATACGGAACACCGTGACTTCCCACAAAAGCAAGCTAAGTACAATTTTTTATTCATTTGGAGTAACTTTGAGTGTTTCCTTTGCAGGTCGAATTTCGTTATTCCTGTGGCTGAAGTTACGAGACATTCTTAATCTTACTTTTTTACAGAAATTATCTATATCATTGAGATTTCGCTACTGCGAGTTTTTATCTTTGAGTGTCTGTTTCCAGAAGTTCTACTGAAATATCATAATCATATACTATGTTAATTTTATCATTTTGGGTGATTATTAATCCCTTACGTAACAAATCATATTAAACAGTGAATATGCGTTTACGCAGTGGACGTCTGTATTTATACAGATGCATGGATAGGGTCGTTAAGCACCGTAGTGATTAGAAAACACACAAAAACAAGTGGAACACCCGTACAAATCTAGATAAATTAGAGGTAAACACTATTCGGGTCATGACAATAAATGCTCCTTTGCAAGTCCCGATCGCAGTTTTAGCCTTGAGTTTTTTGAGTTATATAAAATATCGAACCTCAATGACTCAACTCAACTTTAAAATATGGCGGATTGCAAGGAATAACATGTCTGTAAAAAAAAACTTTCATCAGGCTAAATGCGCTGACCAGGATCCCTCACTATTTCAAATTTTAGCAAAGAATGAAGTACAAACAGTTAAAATTGTATGCAGTAGTGATAACTTGTCTTATTAGTAATCGCTCAGTTCCTAATAGTTCATCATTCATTGCTTTATACGTAACCAGCAACATAATGCTAAAAACACACAATACGTTGCCGATGGTAATAAAGAGAAGGATCCTAATTATTACAAAAAGAAATAGAAACAGTAGCCCGTTCAGAATCAAACAAGCAAACTCGGTGACTGTGTCACCTAGTCAAGCGGTCAAGGTTAGTCAAAAAAAAAAAACTGCCGAAGTGTTCAAAGCATAGCAAATTCCACACAATAAGCGACTCTAGCAGAGTGGGGAAAAGCGATGTTGGTTCATACATCCCAAATACCTTTTTAAAATTAAAAATAAGGAATTTCCCTATGCATCACACGACCGTATAAAGTAATCAGAGCAGGTTTTCGTTTTTTTTAATACATAAGTTATAATAAATACTGGTGGATTAAGCCCAACTGTACGCGCCGTAAAAATTAGAATATCTTGTTTTATTTCTTTAATACACGTAATATCTTGTATTTACGGACTCACCGTCTGTTGTTCGAACTTCCCTAATGAGAAGTCCGGATAAGCGAGCGTTTACAGATACCTCTATAGTTATAAAAAACGTTGATCTGTATGTAGTGTAATTGTAAGATTCATCTAGGGGTATACAAAAATATTATCTTACATCCTGCAAAATAAGGCGTGTTTATCAAAGGAAAATCCTATAAACCTTCAAACATATTAAAATCCGTTTGAACAAAAATGAGACAGTTAATCAAATAATAACTTATATAAAGGAACTATACATTTGTCTCATAAATCGTAACATTGTTCAAATGACCCAACAGAATTTCTCCCACAACCGCAGTCGCACTTTGCACGCAAAATCTCGAGAAGCATGCACCCTCGAATGTCTTAGTGCGTGTAAAAAGACTTTGCTGGGAAATGAAATTTTTTAATCCTTCCCGACACTCGAAATATAACGATTTCCGCGAACAAAGCCTAAAAGTATACATATCGTGGATACGGAAGTATAAATATCGCATTTTTTATTGTTGCTAATTTTTAATCACGCCCAACCGGTCGTGGATGAATTTCTCTGATAATCTATCTAAAGTAATATCCGTAAAGTCATTCAAGCAGAGGTGATCAGCAGAAATTTGTTTTTATCTTTTACCTGAATACCAGGAAGTTTCTCCACTGGCGAGTGATCTCTGGAAAAAAAAACGGATGTAATTTAACACAAAATACGGTCTAAGGACAAACATAAAGCTATTTACGTACCTTCGTATAGATTCTCAATGAAATTTCAAAATAGAGATAAATGACGAAGTTGAAAAATTTTAGTAATAGGAGTCATTAGGAAATCAAATAAGCCCATATAATTTTTCCCTTAAATGTCATGCCATAAAAGATCGGACTTGGCGTATCTGCGTAGATTTCTGTCGCTTAAACAAGGAAACGACTCCCGATAGTTTCCAGTGCCATGTACCGACGACATCTTATCTCTGTTAGGTTAGAATAAATTTTTTTCACCAACTTGGACTTACTTAAAAAGCTTTTACCAGATACCATTACCTAAGTGATGTACCTCATACTCCGTTTTCAGCACACAGGGACATTATCAATTTTTTACGTATGCCTCCGGCTTACGTTGCGCCCCAATTACAATATAGTGTTTGGAGACTTTTAGGGGATAACCTACATGCCTATATGGATGATCTTGTAATCTTTTCTAATACCTTAGAAGTACATTCACATAAAGTAGAGCTAGTGCTACAGAGACAAAGACAAATAATCTCAGAGTAAAATATCTAAATGTGAGTTTTTTTAAAAACCGAACATGTTTATCTAGGTTTTATGTGTCTGGTCAAGGTCTTAAAAGTAGTCCATGGTAAGGTGTCGGCTATTCATAACTTTCCGGTACTTATTAACGTAAAAGGGGGATACAGCACTTTTGCGCTGTAGTGGGTATTACAATCGTATGCAAATATGTAACTCTTCAATCATAGCAGCTCCTTTAACAGATCTTACGAAGAAGAGCGTAGATTAATTATGGTCTAAAAAGCATCAACAGGCGTTCGATATCTTAAAAGCGGAATAATGCAGCTTACCTAACTTAAAAATCCCTGATTTAAATAAGGAATTTTTTTTTTTTTATTGCAACAGACGCCTCAGACCAAGGGGTAAGAGGGGTATTACTTCAGTCATATGATAAACATTCTTCCCTATAGCTTTTTATTCACGTAAACTAAAGCCCTCTGAAAGTAAATATGCAGTAATAGGCAAGGAAGGGCTAATCTTTAACACTAGTACATTTTAAGTTCATAATCTATGGCTATCCTGATAAAGTCCTTACTGAACATGAGTCCTTTACCGAGTTTTTCAAAGGCTTTAATCACAGTCCAAAAGGAACTCGGTGACAAATGATCATTCAGGTTATTGGAGCCAAGATAAGATATCTACCTGGGAAAGCAATTATCATAGCTGACGCATTATCCCGCAATCCCGCACCATACTGCAAAGAACCATTAATTAGACTAAAAGATATAGAAACATCCGTACCTATTGTTAAAACCGTATCTAAACAAGAAAATTCCTTAACCCAAGAGATCGCGAGCATTGAATATCTGGGTCGGAGCGCAGAACTGTTACAAACTGAACAAAGCAAGAGTCAACAGACATAACCCAAACAATAAACACTTCGAACGGAAACAGAGTCAGCAGCAATAAACACCAAACAATAAACACTTCGAAACGGAAACGGGTCAGTGGCTAAGCAAAACAATAAACACCTTTTGAGCAGAAACCCTAAAGCAAAAGTACATTTAAAGTATGTGTATCAGAATAATGTATCAAATGTAATATTATAGTAGGTCGTGACGAGGAAAACCCGAAGAACACAGCAGATGACAACGACCAGGTAGTAATAATAATCTCTTTCATACCAATCGTCATAAACTGGTTGCATTCCGTCATCCAGGGTTCCCTCCTATGTCACAGAAAGCCAAATCACTATTTTACTGGCCTACAATGCTTACAGATATAAAAAGCACATAACTGATTGTAACACGTGTCATGAAAACAAGGGACACACTAAGACACCTGTCAGTTTAGGAGCCTATCCTGTGCCAAATCAATCCTTGAAAGAATATACGTAGAATTAATTAACAGAATTACGAGTCTGACAGAGGGAATAAACACTTCTTAGTGTTAATAGTCCTGACACGTTATATAGAATTAATAGCACTAAAAACAAACACCGCAATTGAGTGCGTTAGGAATATTTATGAGTGCTAATCAGTAAATATGGAATTCAACACATAATAATCTGTGACTCGGGTGGTGTAAATCAATAATAATCTCCTTAACACGTTGTGTGAATTCCTTTCCATTAAGAAAACCAATAATATATTTGATCACCCAGAGTCAATCGGTTTGGTAGAATAACGGATAATTAAATAGGAAGTGTCAATGTCTTACGAGTTACAACTCGTGATATTGGATCCGACCGGATTATAGCGGTTCTCGCGGTTTTAAATACCTTTATCATTTATATCTTGTATCTATAGAATTGATGCCGCAAGTAGCCTTATAAGGTACGCCGCTAGAACACTTTCCACATATTCAAGCCAACCATTAATTATCAAAATATATATAAAAAAATAATAAAATAAATAAATATAAAAAAATAAAATAAATATGGATACAAGTGGAGTCAACTATAATACACTCCGTAAGAAGTCGGAAGGGTTACAAATTATAATAAAAAAGGAATCACGATAAAATCAATAAGCAAAACGTAACCATAGATAATTAAATATCCAAATATATAGCGTAAAGATTTGAACTCTAACTTAACGCTTTAGTAATGACAAATAAGCTAAAAGTTCAACACATATCCAAAAATCTACTGACATATTGTCTGTCCGGTGATTTATATTCGTAGTCAATGAAAAAAAAAACAAAAAAAAAAATAAATAAATAAATAAATAAATAAATAAACTAATAATAAAATAAAAATAAATAAAAATAAAATAAAAGAGATTTTAAAGTCAGGAAGTCTAGAAGTGAAAATGTTATCTATGGAATAATCCTATATGAATCTTATACAGGGCTAATAATATATATAGAATAATTTGTATGGAAACCTTTTTCATATAGTTTGAATAAGGAATATTTATTTAACATAATGCCAACATGAAACTAATATATTGTCAATTTTGGTACTGTTGTTTTTTTTTTTTTTTTCAGACATTCTTCTCATGCGGGTGGAGAATTAAAACACTAAAATATCATTTGAAAATACTAAAGTCGTATCTCTTACAGCAAGTAACGTAACTCTTAGCTGGCTGAGAGCAATCTCCTGCCAAGTGACGACGTCATCATTGCCGTATCAGCATTTGTTCCTTTTAACCTCAATAATCTGCTTACACAGGCTTCATCTGTGTGTCGTCTCTGCTTGCAAAAGCAGATTGACTGGAGAAAGGAAGCTTAGTTCATGAACTTCACATGTGGTTCATAGGTCACATGACAGGCCACATAACATATTCTTATCCGTGTGTGTAATGCAATTAGTTAAGACTTGTAATCATTTTTAAAATTAATGAACAATATAAGCAAATAGAATTTCTATAACAACAAAATGAATTAATTTTTTTTTCTGAACCTCATAGACATTTAGAAGTATCAGATATATATGTGAAATATTTACTTGCAACATTAGCCTATTACAATTCAAGTAAAACATTCATGGGAAAATGTCACAATTTCTTGAAAAACCCAAAGTTTATTTAGAAATTAGTTACATGGTGGGTTTTTTTCGTTGCATCTCCTACCTATTAATAATGTTTTAAAAGTTAACCTCAGAGGATGCGCACGAGAAAAATTGAATATGAAACTTTGTTAGGGCACATAGAATCATGATTAATCTTCTCTTGACTCTTATGTTGCCTGGCAATCTTACAATTAGCTCCGTGTTTCCACTTCTTTGTCTAGTAACTTACTACCAGTAATATCGAATTTTCTTTGAGATTCGTAATGATATCTATTTATTTTTTATAATTTATGGATATTTTTACGAGTCATCATAGACCTGGATAGGTTCACTCATTGTTTAATGCCATGGATAAAAAAGTTTGTACAGCGGACTCTTTTTGAATTCCAAAATATCAGCGAATTCATGTGGGTTAAGTCTGTCTAAATGGCTCTCTCCCCTCCCGTATTTGGATGTCGTCTGAATTTACTTTGCCCTTGTGACAAGTATATAATTTCACTTGCAGGCTGTATTAATGGAACCTGGTTACAGTATCCTGCAGTACGAGAATTTCACATCGCAACTTCGAAAAAATCGTTCGTCGCTGCGGACGACGGCAGTCGAGTAACAACCGCCTACAATGTGAAAGGAATAAGCACCATCATGGACTTCTTCGACCGACACCGTATCTCGTCGTTAATCTCGTTTTAATGCGGAACGCTCCAGCGGCTGTCGGAATTCGACTACAAAAGGGACATACTCCGACAATTACGACCCGAAGGATATTCAACTCTACTTTGCTGGCGAAGGACTCGTGCTGGGATGTTTTTTTTATCATCGCGAACGTAATCGTGTTGCTTAGGATGCAGAGAATAAGTATGAGCGCAAAAATAGAACGTTGGACCCGCCCAGGCAAATTTTCCCCTTGTTTTAACCATTGAAAAAGGCCGTTTCATTTGGCTAAAGGTGGTTGTCTGGAACTGTGTAATGGACGAAAAGTGGTTCGAAAGCTAGTTAAAAGTGAAGTAGTATAACCTTGGTCATGTATCCTATATATATAAAGTATCATGTATCTATATATAATTGATCATAAATAACAGAGTCGAAATATATCTTTGCGTGTACACACTAG
>NC_087210.1:9655030-9657530 GCF_015104395.2 Macrobrachium nipponense | reverse complement strand
ATATTCTGGGCACATTACATAATAACACAATCGTAGCTTATGTGTGTATAAATAAATAAAAAAAATTTATATATATATATATATATATATATATATATATAAATATATATATATATATATATATATATATATATATATATATATATATATAAGCGAATCCCACGGGAAAATGATAATCAGAAATCCAAGCGCTTCGTCTTTACTCAGACATTGTCAAGGAGTTAATGAAGTACAATTGGAGAGAAAGGTCTCAGGTACAAACAAGATCAAGAATACCAGATGGTTAATGCCAAAAGGGTAAAAATTAAAAGCGATGATTCAGGATTATCGGATATCACACGGTCACAAACCTAACCGAAATTACAAAGTACCTTGACAGTCTAAAACATGTAAAAAACTGATTATATTAATTTTGTTGCTTATATTTATCTACAACTTTTTTCATAATGAAAGCATCAAGTTTAATAAACCAAAATTTAAAATTTAAATTTAGAACATTTCTATTATTTGGACTTGATGAAATAGATTCAATGATATTCCTTTTAACTGTGTCAATTACATGGGTATTAAGGCTCTTGCTTGACTCCAGTAATAAGATGGTCTAAATCTCTCATATGTACGAATAATGCATTCGATATTTGCCCAGTTCTCACAGAATATTGATGTTGTTTGAGACGTTTGTGAAGAGATTTACCAGTTTGTCCGTAATAGACTTTATCACACTTTTTGCAAGGAATTTCATATATGCAGCCTGGAAGATCTCGAACACAGAGGGAATCAATAATATTGGACTGATTGTACCAGATTAAATGGAGAGTGTTGGGCTTTACGCTTTGATAATTAATATTTCTGGGCACATTACATAATAACACAATCGTAGCTTATGTGTGCATAAATAAATAAATAAATAAATATATATATATATATATATATATATATATATATATATATATATATATATATATATAAGCGAATCCCACAGGAAAATGATAATCAGAAATCCAAGCGCTTTCGTCTTTACTCAGACATTGTCAAGGAGTTAATGAAGTACAATTGAGAGAAAGGTCTCAGGTACAAAACAAGATCAAGAATACCAGATGGTTAATTGCCAAAAGGGTAAAAATTAAAAGCGATGATACAGGATTATCGGATATCACACGGTCACAAACCTATCCGAAATTACAAAGTACCTTTACAGTCCAAAACATGTAAAAACTGATTATATTTATTTTGTTGCTTATATTTATCTACAACTTTTTTCATAATGAAAGCATCAAGTTTAAATAAAACCAAGACTTAAATTTAGAAACATTCTATATTTGACTTGATGAAATAAGATTCAATGATATTCCTTTTAACTGTGTCATTACATGGGATTAAGGCTCTTGCTTGACTCAGTTAATAAGAGTGGTCTAAACTCTCATATGTACGAATAATGCATTCGATATTTGCCCAGTTCTCACAGAATATTGATGTTGTTTGAGACGTTGTGAAAGAGATTTACCAGTTTGTCCGTAATAGACTTTATCACACTTTTTGCAAGGAATTTCATATATACAGCCTGGAAGATCTTTAGGATAATTTTTTATTATCAAACTCTTGACATTAATATTACTGAAAACAACATTTATGTTAAAAAGCTTTAAAATTTTAGGAATATCTAAAAACCTTTCATCATAGAGTAATTTTAGAATGTTATGCTTACTAAATTCAAGTTTGTCATTAGTTGAATAAAATGTTTTTTTAGCTCTTTTCCATGCCATCATATAAAAGTCCTTGGGTATTTAAGTTCAATGCAATATCATAAACGTTTTAATTTCAGCATCAATAAACTGCGGGCTACAGACACGTAAAGCCCTTAGGAACATCCCAGAAAAACTGAGAATTTTTTATGGTGATTGTAGAGTAGTAATGAACAAAAGAGGCAATGTTAGTTGATTTTCGAAAGACTGAAAAGGTGAAATTCTATCATTTCTATGGACCAGTTACATCAAGAAAATTCAAATTACAATTTCTTTCTCCCTGTACAGTAAATTTTATAGAAGGGACTAAATCATTGAGATTATTAAGGAATTCCTGTAGATTTTCGTGAACTGGCCAAATACAGAAGATATCATGTATGGTTTAGTCAAGACACAAAATCAATCACCCTATCAGACCAATCTTAGTTCAGTGGGCTCAGTTACGTATAATTTATCTAAATGGCTTGTAAAAATTCTTACTCCTTTGGTAGGAAACATTTCTAACACGAATGTTAAAAACAATGTTGATTTTATAAACAAATTGAATAGTTTAAATTTGAATTTTTATTTTAATATCGTTAGTTTTGATGTTGTCTCTTTATTTACATAAGTGCCTGTTGATGACTTACTTGAATATTTGGAGGAGGAATTAGAATGCCATGACATTCCCTTAAGTGTATCAAACCTCATTAGTCTCATAAGGTTATGTATCAAAGATAGTAAATTTTGTTTTAATGGGTAATTTTTTGTACAAAAGT